>NC_034410.1:1623237-1678086 GCF_002078875.1 Numida meleagris | reverse complement strand
AAAAAAAAAAAAAAAAAAAAAAAAAAGAAAGACAACTTTTCATCAATGGCCTCTTTTGGATATTTCCTGTTTCTTTGTGGGTTGAGTCAGGCTCTGTCAAGTTACCCAATCTGGTGGTAAGTTTTATTCTTCTTCTTCGTTGTTTTTTTTTTTTTTCCTCTCATTTTCATTTATTTTCCCCTCCTCTGCTTTTCTCTGCAACCCCTTGCGCTCACCGTGACTTGAAATTCTCCTTTCGTTGCCACTCAGCTCAAGGAGGTGGGATTGTTCCAGCGCCAGCAAGTTCTTAGAACCTGCGTTTCACCTCTTTTATTTATGCATTCGCTTTGTTTATTTTGACTGGGTTATACCTGAGCTCTCCTTCTCCCACTGTAGCAGAGAGGGAGCGAGCGGGAGCGATCGGAAAGTTCTTCTTTTTTTTTTTTTTTTTTTTTTTTTTCCTTAAGCGCTTTGATCCTCTCCTGTGCAGAACAAAAGGCGCTGCCTGAATTAAAGAGATAATGATACAAGTTGACATGAGCATTTCAAGGTGATTTCGAGCCAGTCAGGTGGAAGGAAGGGGGGCTGAGGATGGGAACATCTTTCTTCCCCCCTTTCGCTTGAAGGGATCCGTAGGGAGAGAAGGGGAAGAAAAAGGTGAGAGGGGCAGAGCGACCTGCGCGGAGCGGGGCCCCGCGGAAGGCAGCGGAAAGTTGCGCGGTCCCGACCGGGAAAAAAAAAAATAATAATAAAGGCACTTTCGGGCTCCCTTTCCGCACCCTACGCCTTTAAGAAAGCTTTTTTTATTATTATTATTCTCTCCCCCACCAAAAAAAAAAAAAAAAGGCAAATGGTGCAGGGCAAAGGCATGTAACTGCACGATCTGCTCTAATTACCCCGCGGAGGTAATTGGGCTGAGGGAAGCCCTTAGCGCAGGGGGGGAGCGGCGAGCGGGGAAGGCGCAAACCGGGTTCCGCGCTTCTCCGGCGGCTGCGCGGGTGCGGAGCGGTCCGGGGGTGTTCGTGGGGTGGGTGTGGGGTGGAAGGGGACATC
Source organism: Numida meleagris (assembly GCF_002078875.1). Classification (NCBI taxonomy): domain Eukaryota; kingdom Metazoa; phylum Chordata; class Aves; order Galliformes; family Numididae; genus Numida; species Numida meleagris. The sequence continues at coordinate 1,677,054 of NC_034410.1, read as the reverse complement.
GGGATGAGCCCGCGGAGGGCCAGAGCTCGGGGATGGAGCTGGAGCGGTGCTGCGGGGCACCCAACCACCGGCAAAATGTGTGTGTGTATAGATATCTCTGTATATCTCGGTCGTTCTTTTTGACGCGTGCTGCGTTTAAACCGGCTCTGCCGCTGATGGAGGGAGCGGGGTTCGGGTGCGCTGAGCGCGGTGTGTTGAAGGCAGAGTCCCTGCAACTATGTCAGGTATGTCTGAGAGCAGAGGGAGTTCGCCGGGATGGGAGAGAGGCCATAAAATGCAAATGCGCTCTTGGGAAGACAGGCAGAAGGAGCACCTGGACGGGAGTCATTAAAAAGCGATCTTTTATTCCCAGCCACCATCTAACTTATAATTAGAAACTCCGGTTGCATTCCTGATTGGAGAAGGAAGCGCATTCCTCCAATACCAACATAAATATTCCCCTGTCACCCGGCGAGGGGCAGAGCCCGCAGCTCGCGGGCTCCGGGTGGGGCCGGGGGGGGGCACGAGGGGCAGGCGCTGGTCCGAGCGCACATCGGCTGTGTGCGGGGGGGATCGAAGCGGTGATGCTTTTTCTCTCTCTAAATCTATATTTTTCTATCCTCACCCCCCCCCCCCCCCCTTCCTTCCCCGCGTTCCTTTTCTTCCTTTCCCTCGTTGCCGTCCGGCGGTTTTAGACGTTTCTTTTGCAAAGAGAGCAAAGCCCCCTCAGGCCATGGAAATGCGAAGGTTCAGGGGTGGGGCTGGGGTGGGGGGGGGAGTCGGGCCGGGCGCTGTTCCGCGTGCTGCTGCCTTCCCCCCATGCACACCCCTTTCCCTTCTTTCTTTATCCTCAAGAGAGAGATAAACCCGCAGCCTCCCCTTGGCCGGAGCTGGGGGCACGCAGGGGAGGGGGGGGTTGTGCAGGGGCCGGAGGCTGCGTGGGGGATCTGGGGACAGCCCCGTGCACATCACCGGGGTGGGAGTGCCGTCCCCTTCCTCCAAATCGTCGCTCTCCGCAAGGACAGCTTGCTTCCAGTCAACGCGATTTAGAAAATCGATAGCCCGTCTTTCTTAGGTTTGAGCTGAAAGTCGTCCTTTTCCTTCCATTTCCCTTTGATTGTTGTTATTACTGTTATTATTATGATACCTTTTCATTATTCGAATTTATTTTTGGTAACGGGAACAGAGCCAGAAATGTTTCACTCCGGGAGCGCAAGCAGCAAACATCTCTCCTCAAACATCTCTGTTTAAAACCTCCCCGGCGTCTGCTCACAGCTACATGACTGCTCGGAGCAGAGAATCCGTAATTCACCATCCCCACATTGCCCCCGCTATGAATAAGAGTTCCTAATTAAAACATAACCTCACCCCAACGCACGCAGAGCGATGGATGCTCGCTCCGCTCCCAGCTTGAGCAAAAGCGGGGACTGAGAGATGAGGCTCCCCTGTAGGGTTTGGTTAATTGTTCTCGTAGAGGAAAGAAATTGGGGGAAGCACCAAGCGTGTATCTGTCAGGGGAAGCAAGTGGGCATGAGGCTCTTGCTGTAATTGCCTCCAAGCAGAGCTCTCTGTGTTCCCACCGTGGCACAGAGGCACCTGCTCAAAATGGGGCTGTGCAGTGGTGGGTGGGCTCTGCACAGCCCCCGGTCTGTGGGGGGAAATGTAGAATATGGGGAAAAAAAACGTGGAGAAAAAGGGAAAAAAAAAAACAAAAAACCCGGAGCTGCAGTGCTCTGCCTGCATACTTTAATGACGATGAGGGGGGAAAGCTGTGAGAGCTTCCTAAAAACAGGCAATTCCTAAATAGCTCGTTTGCAGAAAGGGAAGAAATAGGCTTTGGAAATCATGTAAAAGTGCTCAGATGTCAGGGAGCTGGGTCCTGCTGGGACTGAGGTGGTAAGTTTGCAGGAACGTGCCGGCGTGATTTATTGCGGCACCGTCACTCTGCAGGACTTTCCCCAGCACGGCACTGCACTGCACTGTGCCACCTAAAGCACACCCTGAAGGCTCTTCTGCATTCAGATCAATAGCGAAAAATAATTTAAAAAGCCTTGTTTATTTCAAATGCCGTCGCTCTTTGTTCGTTCGTTTGTCTAAAAATAAGAGAAGTGAGAGCAGAGAGGGCGAAGGAAGGAAAAATAGGAAACGCAGAAGCAGAACTCGTGAGCGGAGAGGATTAGATGTCCCCTGTCCTGCAGGGGTCTGGGCACAAGTGGTGGCAGCACAAACAGAATTACAGCTTTTCCCAGCTAAATTGCATTGCCTTGACTGGCTGGCTGCACACGCAGCAGAAAAAAATACGTATATATTTTATTTCTAATCTGATGGCATGAGGTCAGAGTTGGTTTGGGGACAGTCAGAGAGTGCAGAAATGGTTCAGGAGGAAGAAGAGTTTGACTGAGGCAGAATGGTGGGATGCAGGTGATGCAATGTGAATTGGCTGGGGTGCACTGGAGGTGCAGCTGGAAGCCCCATGTGAGATATCCTAGAATCACTGAGGTTGGAAAAGATCACTAAGAGCATCTCGTCCAGCCATGAAGTGGAAAGAAAAAAGTATCAGAGGTTGATAGGTGAGATCTGGTGGGGCTCCCATCTCATCTGCTGCTCTCTGTACCACCTAAGTGAGGTGGGATGACGCTGGCCCCCTGATAAACTGGGTTGAGAGATGAGCAGTAACTGCTAGCAGCTGAGTGAAAGCAGTGTTGCTGAAGGTGGACAAGAAGGATGCGTGTAAGGGATATTTTCCTAACTTCTACCTCTTTTTCGATTGATTTTAGCTTCTTATTGTTCATTGTCCAAGAGTGGTTGAAGCAGCACTGTTGGTTGAACCATCCATGTAGGATGAGATTGGCCAAAGCTGGTCATGTTCTGAAGTAGCCACTTTGCAGCCCAGAAGGGTTGGAAGAAGCAATCTAACATATCTTTCCATTCCTATTCCTTGTGCTTCAGGAAACACAAACGTATGGGAGCAGGGTGGGAGGGCAGCCTCGCCATTGGGAAGATACAGTGGGGGAATTATATCAGCAATATGCGGGTGCCACAGCTGAATGTGTACCTGAAAGCTCAATGGCAACACTGCGGTAAGAGCAGTGCATGGATGAAGTCCTAGCTTGTGCCATGTTTCAGGTCTCTCCTGGCATTTGTCCACCTTAAAGTGGGGGAAACGGCCCCTGATCTGCACTGGGGTGGGTGAAAGCCAAGCTGGGTTCTGGATCCCATGAAAAACACAATTCCTTTTTTCATGACAAATCCTAGAGAACGGAGCTGAGTCTTGGCAGGCTCCGCACTTGAGAAACCAAAGCTTAGGTTTGGCAGAGAGTGGGCACGTTAAGCGAGAAATTATCATTCCTTGTTAACTGGGAGGGAGGCAGAGCCATGGAAGGTCACCCACGGGACAGCATGAGCCATGCACGTTGACACCAGAGCTCCTAAAGAATCTCTAGAGCTCCAAAACACGAATTGCATCTACCCATTCTTCCTCTGATCAGTTAACTGGAGCTGAGGATTTTGACATTTCCAAGGCAATGGTATTCGTCTTCATCTCCTCTGCTACTGCAGCACGTTGCAGTGTGATGTTAAACAGCCATCGTGCTCCTCTGCCGAGGTGGTTGCATGCAGTGAAATCCCTGTACAAGCGCTCCTCTCCCACCCTTGCCCCAAGGCTTGGGAATTGCCTTTATATATATAACACCTCTGTTACAACAGTATCTTACATGGCCCCTTTCTGCCAGACAGTGTGTCATCACAGAATGATGCTTTAGCCTTTTCTCAGATACCAACTCTCCCAGTATCCCATTAGGATATTCCTAAGCACAGCATGGGTGATTTCCACCCAAGCAGCAGTGGGCATAGAGGGCACATGGGCTGAGGAGACCTTTCTTCATCAATACAAGTAGGAGGAAACTGCTCCTGTGTGGTCTGTGCTTGAGGTGTAATGCGCAAAGGCATTGACTTTGCAAAGCACTGGCTCAAAAAAACCCAAGCCATTTCTAACAAAGAATAAAGAAATGTGAATTATTTTGCTCCCCAGCCCTTTTCAGGTAGTCCTACAGTCAAAACATGTCCTTTACATACCTTTGAACACCTCTAAGACATCTCACCTGAAAACTGTGGAGCAATTACTAACATGGCTTAGGCACTGTCCAGAAAGGTAAATGATGCATCCAGATGTGGAGTCCTCAGTGCAGGAGAGACATGGACCTGTTAGAACACATGCAGAGGAGGGACACAAAAATTGGTCCAAGGGATAGCACATGTCCCCTTTGAGGACAGGCTGAGAGCTGGGGCTGTTCAGCCTGGAGAAGGGAAGTACCCAGGAAGTGGAGTGGCCTTTCAGCATCTAAAAGGGGGCTGTAAGAAGGGAGGGGTTCAGACTCTTTAGCAGGGTCTGTTGTGATAGGACAAGGGGAAACGGTTTCAAATTGAAAGAGGAGAGATTTAGACTGGATATAAGGAAAAAGCTTTTTACAATAAGTTGGTGAGGCACTGGACCAGGTTGCCCAGTGAGGTGGGGGATACCTCATTCCTGGTGACACCTAAGGTCAAGATGGACAGGGCTCTGAGCTCTTGATGGAGCTGTGGGTGTCCCTACTCATTGCAGGGGAATTGGACTAGACGACCTTTAAGGGCCCCTTCCAACTCAAATGATTCTATGATTCTGTGATTTTCTGTTTCTTATAACCATTTTTCAGATGGGTAATCAGAGGCAGAAGACTTTAAAGGCCCTGTCCTGGGCCATGCACCGCGGCAGGGCTGGTTGTACCACCAAGGCACTCAGTTGTCTGGTTCACTAAGGAAAGGCAGGTCTTTTCTTCTTCTTTCTAAAGACCTTTCTGCACAGTTTCCATGTTCATGGGTGCTGTTGCAGTGCATAGCATGAGGCAGAGTAGAGAGGCGGTTGCTTTGGTGCAGTAGACATTAATGACATAGGTAGGTACTATTCTCCTCTCCCAGCTCTTGGGCCATTTTGATGGAACTTTTCACCCATGCACATGGCATTTCTTTTTCCATATTTAGCTGTAAAGCTAGCCCTTGGAAATGAATCATAGAATCAGAATGGCTTGGGTTGGAAGTGACCTCAAAATTATCTTGTTCCAAACCCCTGCTGCGGGCAGGGTGGCCAACCAGTAAATCAAGCGCTAGATCAGGTTGCCTAGGGCCCCATCCAACCTGGCCTAGAGCTTGGAAATGGCCACCATCTCTGCTTTCTGTTTGGAAAAAAAAAATCAGACATTTTGACTGGTCTCTCTAAACATTCAGGCCAGAGAAACCTTAACTTTTACCTTGAGTCTGTGGTCTCTTCTAGGAAATGAAAGACCAAGATTGCTGCTCTTGCCCTGGATGTACCAGGAGAAACAGGACTTGTATCTTCATCCCAAACCCATGGGATCTTCTTCCCTCTCGCATCCCTTTTCCTAGAGTTTCCTACAGCTGCAATGAGCTAACTCAGCTCAGAGCAGCAGAGAAAGGATGCTGTTCTGTGCCAGGCCTCACCAGGAGCAGATGTGTTACCTTTGTGTTTACAAGAGGGTGAGAAAAGCCCAACGGGACCACCATGTGTCCACATACCCACTTCCACCTTACTCAGCACTGGCATTCCTCAGTGAAATGCGCCCTCGCTCGCGTCACTTGAGTGCATGATTCAAATATCCTAGCCATGTTTCAAAGGACTTTTTATAAAGCATAATGACAGCACTTAAAGATCATTGCACAAGTGTGTTACAGGGGGAATCTTCCCGGCTCTGAGTCACAGGAGCTCCATTTGCACAGCTGGGTTTATGTAGTGAGTGGACTCTGAGCTCAGGGCCTCATCCTCAGGGCCTACTGCAAGCGGGGATGGATCGGTCCTGCTCCCACCAAAATCCACGTCATAGTTTCCTTGCTGGAGCAGGGCTGGGTTCATCTGCTTGGTCTGGAGCCAAAAAGAACCCCCCCAGACCTGGAATAGGAGAGGAGGTATATGTAGGTCTGGAGATATTCACTGCAGAGATAAGGAAGAGCTTACTAGGCCCAAATAGACCCAGAATGTCTTTGGGAACAGTGCAGCTTGGTGCTTTCTGCCCAGTCAGGTGGGGCTGGTGTCACAGTGATGGTGCTAGTAAAAAAGCCCTGAAATAGAGTGGAAGCTGAGGGGAAATAGGATAGGGAGCAGTATGGACCAGAGCACGTGTATCTTGTCCACGTGCTCAGGTAAGGCTGGAAAGCCCAAGGCTGTGCTAATACTGACTCACTAATAGCAACTTCTGTGCACACTTCTGTGCCCTTCTGGCACCTCTGAGAGCCAGCTGAAGGCCCAGGGTCTGTAAGATCCACAACAATTCAGCAGAGCATCACACTGCACCCAGGGAGGGTGCACCCAGGGAGGGTCCACAACAGCCAGGGCTTTGCTTGGTCAGGCCCAAGGTTAGTCTGCTTCAGCCAAATGTTTCCATCCAGCCTGGGTCACTCATACTGATTTTCTTCCCTTCTGTCCCTTTAAGAGTGGCAAGGTTTGCTGGTTTGCTGGTTTGCTTTAAATTCTGTTATAACCTAAGCACAACATGTAAAAATTCAGCAGCTCTCCAGTTCACTCCAAATTCTACCAGTGCTTGCAAAAAACAGAGGGAGGGAAAAGGAACCAATATGTTAACTCCCTTGTTTTGAACTCCTAACATAGGGCACTGCCTTTAAAAATGGCCTTTAAGCCAGGGGAGAGTGTTATGCATCACAAAGACATTGTTTGTCTCTTCCCCTTGTTTGCCACCTGCATATTCGCAGGCCCTTTCCCACTTGGATGTTGCTGATACCCAGAGAGCACTTTGCATTTGTAGAGCCCAGGCCATCAAAGAGTTCAAGGTGCCTTTGGTCTCCTCATCACAGTTTCTGTTCTGGTATCGATGACAGTCAGTTGTGCTTTTTATGATATAGTGCTATTTTTTTTTTTTTTTTGCAGGGATGCTGTTAATCTTTTCCAGCGTGGCTATTCCTCTTCCCGCACTGTATTGGTGTGAAATGCTTTTTCTCTCATTGCATCTTTGTGTGCTCCAAAGCTTCACCAGCAAGGTCATGTCCGTGTGTGGGCTGGTTCCCCTCTCACAGACCTCACAAGGTGTCCCAGGTATCTGGGATGGCCCTTTTCCCCTCTTCTATGGGGGGAAGTCAGATTTTCCTCAGAGGCTCAGAGAGCGCCTCAGGGGTTCTTGGAGCTCAGATCATGGGAGACCTCCACATTTCTAGCCTGACCCCGTGTCTGTCACGGGATACGGAAGCTCAGCCCTTCCCCATGCATCAATCCTAGTGCTCAGTTTAAGCTTGTCTTGCAGGAAAGGCATCTAATCCCAAAGTGAAGATGCCTGGACTTCCATTAGGTGCACAAGTGTAGGTGTCTACTTTCAGTTAAGATGCCTGATGGCATTCTGTTAGTCCTCACTGGCCCGGAGGGGATCATATAAGATCCAGAGATGCCATGCTCCTCTTTGAGCAGCAGATGGAAGCTAGTCAAGTAAACCCTACAACATCTCAGTTGCTCTTGATGCCTCTCTACAGGCAGCTGAGTGAAGTCTCAGGGTGGAATTAACTTTATTCATTACATGTCTACAGTTTGGATGTCTCCATCCAAGCCAGGTGCTCTTGGCTTTGTTTGTTGATGGGAAGAAATAAGCTCTTTCTGGTGCAATTCATGGGTGAATCCTTTATTGGAATGTGGCTGGTTAAACTCTCTGTTACTCTGAAAGAACTGAGGCAGCCAGCTCAGAGACATCTCCTCCATGGGCACTGTTCAGATTGTTCCCAAGACAGGGATTCCCTGTTGAGAATTTGCTCATTTGACTATTTCCAAGCTGTTAAAATACGAGCTCAATTTCTAATTATCATCGCCTGGCTAAAACGCACCTAAAATCAAGTCTTGGACTTTTTCTCCATCTTCTCCCTCTATTTTAACAAGCTTACACAGTGCCTACTGGTGTACTGGAATGGGTGCTTTGGCAATACGATCATACTGTGCTTTCACAGCAATGTGCACACCTTCCAGGCTGAAACCACCCCTATCCTCAGCACTTTCACCCCATCTTATACATTGTCATGTCTCAGCACCACTAGTGAAAGCCTAAGCAGCTTGAGTGTTTTGTGGCTTTCTCTATAATCCTCCTTCTAATCCAGGACACTCTGGAGCACAAATGCATCTTCCTCAGCTCTTTATCTTCTGCTGTCAAACATACCCAGAGTTTTCCATCTTCCAACCACACCCACAAGTCATCAATGCAAGCTTGTAATGGGAAGTCATTGAAAAACTTAAAAAATAAGATTCAAAATGGCATTCTTGCTTCTCCACCAAGTTGTGTCAGCAGAGGACACAGTCATTTCTTAAGAGTTGAATCTGCATTTCAAAGAGTTTATCTGGCTTTGCTTTAGTTTCCACTCTCTGAAATCAAATCCTTTCTCTTTTCCCAGTCTGAATTTCACATTTCCAATTTCAGATTTCCTTTCCATCTCTTTTAGAAGATACAGTTTTTATGGCAGAGGTTAGGGATACTCAGGTTGCCAAGGAATTTGCTGTTATTCAACAGAATTCCCATTCTGGGACCGAGCAGTGAGAAAAGGCAGAAACCACTTCGGCTACAGCCAAGCCCAAGGAACAAAGCCAAGCAGCAGTGAGCAGAGCAGTGGTTTCTTCTGCTACCAGAAGAGTGCACCTTGTCTAATAGAGATATTTGCTAAGGGGTGGGAAGGCAGGAACTAAACTCCTTGAACAGCTGCCAAGCCCACCATTCAGTTTTTCCTCTCTGTCCCCAGAAGAGCAATGATAGAGCCTGTTGCTAGACACTGTTGTGTGGCATGACAGAGAGCAACTACAAACCCTTGCAGGCTGAGGACACGCATAAGGGAGCATTTCTACTTTTTTACAGGACTGTATGAACTAGGAAGTGAGGCAGTCTAAGATCCTGCTGAACAGGTGAGGTCCTCTTCAAAGCCTAGTGAAAAGTAATGAAACGTCGCTGGGTATCAAATAAGGTCTGGAGAATTTGCTGGAAGATCCACTGTTCCTTTAAAGGCATGAAAATCTGTTTAATGGTGTTGGAACTAGATGATCCCTTCCAACCCAAACAATTCTGTTATTGTGGAAGATCCAGATTTGATTCCTGTCCCTTCTGGAGGAGAAACTTTCAGATTTAGCAGTCTCTAGCCAGATTTCCTTTAGAGTTATCAGCAAGAAATAGGATGCAACTCATCTGACATATGTTAAGCATTCTCCTTGGGATGGGATGAATCACTCCTCAGCTGTGGCAGTTTTCTTACCATTGCCTGCAACAGGATCCTGGATGACGAGGTCAGACAAACATACCTCATTTTATATAGATGAATTCAGCTCCTATGTTTTTTCCTCTGTGAGTCCACTCCTAAAAGCGTGTACTCAGTGATGCAGCTAGACATGTAGAAAGTTAAGAGGATAATTCCATTGGAAGACTGTTTTCTAAATCCTAGTAGGCAGTCCTTTACCTCTTCAGAGACAGAAATACCTTTAAAAATCTGCACTTGAAGTCCTGGTGTTGCATTCCACGCTGGTATAGAAAAGCTAAGCAAAATTCCCATATAACAGAAGGGCATTTGAAGAGATTTCTTTTGAGGTATCATTCTCTGGCACATTCTTCCTTAAGAAGAGCAGACTTGATGCATTTGTTATGAAAGACTTTACCTTACCAATCCAGACCAGGAGAGCTGGGCACCTGACTTTGACTCTGCATAACATAGGGGTACTGCCTCTCCTTGTGGGTTGGCTTTGTAACACCAGAAGTGAGCCGTTCTGAAGGCTCTGGGAGCAGTACTCTCCTGGTGTCAGGTGCTGGGCATATGGTCTAAAGTTGTTTTGATGTGTGTGTTGATGTCTGTGTTGATACACTACATTTTTTCTGCTAGTGAGGGTTCTTGCCTTCTGAGGGACTAGGAAGGCCAGTCCGGCCTACCCAGTCCACCAAGCCACCAAGCTGGCTTGAAGTGCGTGCAGCCTTTTTCAAGGCCTTGTTACACTTCTATTTACAAATAGTGTCCATCTATGGAGACTTTCTCCATAGAGAAAGCAGCTTGATCTCCAGGGCAATATCATCTGAGACATGGTTTGGCTACCGTGTGGAAAGATTTGCTGGGGGAAGTACTCAGACAAAGCAATGAGGCTAAGTGGAAAAAGGGCAGAAGTGATGTGCAAGGCTATTTAGATATATAATTCCTGTTTTATGCCTGAAACTTATGGAATGCACTTCTGCAACCTGAGCAATCAGCTGATTTTATTGAGCTGCCCCTTGTCCATGGATTGCAGTGATGGGTCCATGAATACCCTGAGCCCATTCTGAATGGAAGAGAAAGTGGATTAGCCTTGCTGCTTTGCTGAAGTGCTCATTTCTCTTCAGGGAGGAAAGAAGGTGAGCAGCACAGATATAACTGTCTAACTATTAGGCACCTTAGGCTAATTGAGATACATCCCACCGTGGGTCTGCAATAATAGGCACAACAACTTCAACCGTCATTAAATCATTCAACCCAGAAATCATCTCATTCACCCTCAAGTGCCACAGGCTGGGTTAAATATACCTAAATCACAGCCACAAAGAAGCAATGGGTAGGAGAGGTAGTTAGCACTGAGTCATTACTAACAATAATATCAGCTGGACGAGGAAGGAGTTCACTGGATCACAGTGTTTTTCTAACAGGTCAGGTCATGGATATTAGCAGATTGATTGCAAAACTTGAAAGTCACTAACAACAGGAGACCAAGGGTGATGTGGGAGTGAGCTTTTGCCTGAAAGAGTAATATGGTTCAGACAGATGGGGGCAAACAACTGAGCTGAAAGAGAATAGATAAGACACATTAGCAGAAGATTAGGAATCAGACAGGGAAATGCTAATTCAGTGCCCACTGCAGTCCTTGGAGTAACTTGCCCACAGGCATGTGGGAAGTCTGAAGAAAGGAGCAGGGAGTCCATCTGTCCCACTGATGTAATGTGAGGTCTCAAGTCTCCTGGTGAATGAAAGATTCCATTGCAGCTGTAATATAAAGCAGTGTGTTGGCAGCACAGCTTTCTAAGAGTTCCACTACGACTACAAGTAAACTGCAGTGTCTACCAGCAGACTTTCCAAATTGTGGGATGGAAACTAATTCAAGGGTTATATAGTCTGGCATGCGTTTACAGCCACAAATACATCTCAGCTAACCTACCTGTGGTGTCTGCCACCAACAGTGCTGTTAGTGGCGGCTCCTATTGCCTCTGACATTGGCACTCATGTGGAACAAATCGAGAACTTCAGACCTGCTCTAAATTCTCCAAGAATAGAAATTTTGCAGTCCAGTAGAGTCTCCTGTTTGGATACTTGCATGGAAGAGCTCAGTTATGTCTGTTTTTAGTACAAGAAGGGTAGGACAACGTGCAAGGCCTTCACTATACAATGAATTGTAAACTCTGTGTTAAACCAGGGGAAAAGAAAACCTGGGGATAAAGCACTTGCTTAGGGCATGAGACCTCTGGTCATCTTTGTTCTCTGCCCTACACAAACCTAAACAAATAGCTTGGTGACCTGGATGAATGAAAATAAGCTGAATAGAAAAATGAGGAAAGACAGATTCTGATAGTTCCTAGCAGAGGTAGGCTGCACACACCCCATGTCAACGTGCAGCATGGGGTGACGGAGCAGAGGCTGGCATACTGAAGAGCTATGCTGGACTTGCTTTGGCTCACTGTAAAATCATTGGAGTGAGGACAACAGCCAGGGCACGTGGACACTTGCGAGTCAGTATGACAAAGACCGTGAGTGAAGAGTTTAAGTCTGTTCACTGTACTGTAGGGAGGTACACAACACTGACGCACTTCAGCTGTGCTCAGCACATCCTACCCCATGTCAGAACTGGACATCTCATCTGAAGTAGTCATCTAAGTTCCCTTTCTAGTCAATGAATGAAAACTGACAGTTCCTCACTGTGATTCACCGGACCTACCCATGATGCCAGTCACACTGCCAATGCACTGGCTCTCTCTGTAGCAGCTGGTCTCTGTGCTGGTGATAGAATCAAGATGACTGCCTGGGTGGCTGGCTTCTAGATGAACAAGGTTAGGTCAAATGCTCAAGCTCCACCATTCTCAGTTATTTCTTACACTCATATGGATCCCCCAGCTAGGGGACCCCACAGATAAGGAATTAGTATTTCTGTAAAAGTCTGTTCTTTTTGTTTGCTGTGGTTCTAGCCTACAATGCAAAATCTTGTTCAAAAAAGACACTCTTGCAGAAGCATCACTGGTGAAAGAAATAGTCATTTGGACTGATATTTGGAATCAGTAAAGAACTGCCAAGTGGATGTGGGACATAGCTTAGTGGGCATGGCGGGGTTGGGTTGGACAAGATGATCTTAGTGTTCTTTTCCAACCTTCATGATTCTATGATCCCATGTACTGTGATAGATACAACCCTGGAGACTAACTACAGTTCTGAAATAACTGCAGCAAGAAATCACAGACTCATATTGCCTTCTCCTGTGCCTGCGGTACACATAGAATCATAGAATTAGCTAGGTTGGAAAAGACCTACAAGATCATCCAGTCCAACCATCCACCTACCACCAATAACCCCACTAAACCATGTCTCTCAACGCTCTATCTAAATGTTTCTTGAACACCTCCAGGGATGGTGACTCAACCACCTCCCTGGGCAGCCCATTCCAGCACCTACACGGTGATAAGGAATTACCTTTGATTTTTCTGTGTATGTTTTCTGTTTAAAGACATTATTGAATATCATGTTTGTGAGAGCATAAACACATGAGCCTTCAATTTTGTAAATGTGGAAGGTGACTAAGGTTTTATTTTTTTAGGAAAAGAAAAGATCTCATGCACTTTTAAATGAGTTGGAGATTTCTGTGGTTCTGCCGAACTTGTTGAGAAGATCTGCAGAAATTTCTTCACACATTTGGGCAGTGTAGTCTTCAAATTTCCAGGCTGTTTCTGTTACTGTGAATAGAGAAAGTTTTGGCTCTTCTTAAATTTCCTTGACCTTGGAAGATGCCTGGGATTTTCTTTGATTCCAGAAGAATGTGTTGGCATCAGTAGTGGAAGAGTGATAGAAGTCATGTGAATATCCCTTTAAACTGCCTGCATTTCAGCGCTGTGCATAGGTTTTGCTGTTAAAACTGCTTGGTTGCTAAGTTAGGCATGATCTTAGCTCTAGGCATAACTATGCCACGTTAGACATAATTATTACTATTGGGAGAGAATAGATGTAGACACCTCAGGTGTAATACGTGTAATTTTCAGTCAGTGTTGCCTCCTTCTCTGTGAAATTCAGACCCTTTGAAAGTTTGTTTAAAATACAGAGGTGGAATGGGAGAGCTTGTGCAAGGAGAATGATGTCCTTCAGGACATGTACTTTGTGACACTGGAGGGACTGGTAGGCTGGGTGCAGGGATCGGGTCCTGGAAGGCACTCAGCCACCTTGCTCCATGTCTCACAGCTGGTTTCTGCAGGATCCAAGGCTCAAGCCTTCCTGCTGCTGGTCTGCTGGATCCCTCATGACATTTGGATCCATCAGCCAAGTGAGTTTTGTTTGGCACAAGTTCTAGGAGATGCTGGATAGGCACAAGTCTCACAGAAATAGGCAGCTAAGTAGAGGAGACAAAAAGGTTGCTCCAAAGTCTGTTAAAGTCAGGACTACATTTCTCTTGAGTTTGACCTGTCTTTGGATTAGAAGCTGAACTCCCTTTAGGTCTTGATCCTGCAAATTGCTTCATACTTTGTTTCTTGGCCAAGGAGGTGCTGCTTAACCTTGTATTTGTCCTAAATATTTGAGCATTTCTATTCATTTTTTATGTACAGGCACCAAGCTGGGTCACACAGGTTGAGATCAACTCCGAGAACAGGGAGAGTCTTTCCTGTGTTGGGCTGATACACAGCACATTATTATACATGCTATCAGGGACATACATTAATAATGTATGTAAATTATAGGCATATCTCTCAGTCCCATCTCTTATCCCATTGCAGGAGAGAGAAGGAACCCAGTTAAGGCTTGTATATATCTGACAACATGTAGCAAAACTTGGCTAGGAGCTAGATGGGGTTTTGGGGCATGCAAAGGCAGCATTGCAAGAACATTTGTGTATATCCTAATGGGCTTTAACGTTTGCAAAATCCATCTATACAGTAACTTTCCTGATCTGCACCCAGGACTCAGATACTATGGGTGTTAAGTTGAGAGCCTCTGCTCAGAGCTTCACAGGTTTCTGGCCGAGCCCCCAGTGTTGGCCAAGAGTCAATCAATGGGAATAATTGATTTGGTAGTTCTGTAGAAAATAATAATATGTTGCTTAGTCTGTGCTGCTGGGATTTAAGAAATCTGGGTTCAAACTCCTGTTTCAAATCAAGGAGAGGAAACTTGTGAAACTCATTTTCCCATACCATGGGTGAGTGCCCTAACCACTAAGCTGCTGACTGTGTATAAAGGGGACATTGCGTCCTCTAACTTCTCTTTGGGAATGGCACCTTAGGGGATGGGCACATGAACAAATTACCACGAGGTAAGTTAGGGTGTGAACTAATAAGATGCCAGTTTTTTTGTGGTAACTGCCCGTGTGAATGCTCTTACCCTGCAATAAATGCAAGACGGTTCATATATACCAGGGGGTAAGAACATTCACATGGGTGTTCACATGGCTCACACCCTGGTTTGACTCCCAGTAACTTGGGGCTGTGCCTCTAACCTCAGTACCCTTGATAATTCATCCTGGAAAAAAAAAAAAAATTAAATCAAACTCTTCTCTTTTACCGTAACCCCAAATCTGCCAATTCTACAATTCCAATTGCAATCATTTTAATGTATTTTTGGTTTGCCAAGAAGTATTTGCTGAATTCGACTCCACTGCTTCATTTTGGCAGAGAACAGCTCCTGAGAGCCTTGCAGCCAGCTTAAACCAACATGGGCAGATCCTCTACTGATGCCTCACAAGCTTTGCCTGCCTCATAGTCAGAGACCTTCTGGGCACTGACATAATGTTAATATTCCCATTTCTCACAGCCAGCCCCTGAGCCCTGAAGAGGTTTAAACATGTGAAGATGCAAAGTTAGGTGTATAAAACAGTTTAGCCACGTGAAGAAAAAGTGTTGTGGCTGAGAGATGAGGACTACCTGCAGGTTGCCTGGAGGTCAGTGGGCACTCAGCACTTTTTCATGCACTTCCCAGAGGTCTGGGAGATGGCCGCAAAGGATGGCAGCAGCTCTAAAGAGAAGACCCCAATTTCAGTTCCTGGTATGCTGCTCTGGGAGCTTTGCAAGGTTGCAGGGATAGACAACTGTGTCTGGGAGCAGGCTGGGTATAACTGTGCGTAGACCCAACTGAGTGAACAACAGAAAATGCCCTTAAAATGTTCCAGGAATTGGACTCAACATTCCAGTCAAAAAACACATGCTTATGAAGCGTGACTTTGTCTCATGATGACCCGAAATCTGACTGACTCGGGATCTCTTGAGACATCTCCTTAAAAGTTAAATTGGAAAGATCAGTTCAACTTTGAGGCAGCACTCAACTAATGTGGAACACTCTTGTTTGAAAACAGGGCTTGCTCAGAAAATGAAGACACACACTGTTTCCAAGCACGCAAAGAGTTGTATCCATACTCCCCATTGGATGAACAGCACACTCCCCTAACAGACTTCTGTGGATGGAATTCACTCACTTAATTTTAGCTATGTAATGCTTAAATATCTAAGCAAATCATCTTACCTCCCTCTAGAACGATGGGCATCTTCTGAAGGCGATTCATCCTTAGATAGGTATCTCTGGTGGATGTGGTGAATCACTGTCTGGAGTTGCCTGTCTTTCTCCATCCACTCTAGAAATAACCAAAACACCTAGCTTTTAGGCAGCTAATGCTGGGAGGTATGACTGAGTGCCTGAGCACTCAACGATGTCATTGATGCAATGCCAGTTAGTGTCTGAAAGGTTTTTATCCCTATTTTAAGAGCAGCTGATGAGAAGTCTTAAGTGTTTATGAGTTACTGGACCTTCCTTGGTGATACTGCTTGAAAAAAAAAAGAGGTAAAAGGCCCAGATCCTCTCTGGGACAAACAATGCAATTCTTCCAATTTAGGTGCATGAAGTATGTACAGTTTTGCAGAGCTATTTTCAGGAAAGAAAAAGCTTACCTTTAAAATTGAAAAGTATAAGGGAAGGCAGGTCTATTCCAAATAACAAAGAGGCCTTGGAAAGAATTGAAAATGACATCCTTTCCCAGGGAAAGAGAGTTTTATAATCTGTCCAAAGCAGAAGCAAATCTGCCAGGTTTTAGCTTTGGGATGAAAAATAGGATGTTATTTGGGCCAAAAACTTAACAAGATTCAGGAGGATTTTTCCAGGGATCTTTTTAGAGATTATTTACAAAGCTACTGCACATATTCAGGACTGACAACATTTGTTGGTACATCTTGTATTTCTGGGCTTAAGGTGACCTCTGGCCACTGGAAATCAGAATGAGATGCATGCAAGGAGATAACACTCCACAAATGTCCTGTGCAAGGTACTTACATTTTCTCCTGGGGCAGCTGGTTCTGGCTACTCTAGGAAATGGTTTCTGGCCTCAAGCTTGATTAATTCCCATGTTTCTATAGGGCTGGAGCATTGTTACCAGCCTGGTACGTAAAGAGCCAATTCATGTATGGCTGCAGTGTGAACACTATTATCTTTCTAGCAGAAATAGAAGAAATTTTTCATCATTGCACACTTCAGAAGGTAGCTTAAGGTTTGTGACTGGCCAGTGGCTCAGTGTAATTTTGACAATAGTTTGGAGAAACACTAAACTGAGTTGCCAGCTGTCCATACTAACCATCTATCCCTGCTGAAAGGTGATTTATGAACCTCTCCCTCTGAACTCCTGATTTATTTGTTTTAATTATTTTTTTGTGTATGTGTGGCTTGAAAAACATATGTCATCTAAAACTTAAAAAGCTACGCTATGGCTTTCATATTAGTTTGCTCTGTAGTGACGAACTCCTCCAGAAGTCAACTTGGTTCACTCATCCTAGATGCTTATCTTAGGACAGAGCAACTTGACCTTCTGAGGCATGAATCTCTCTGTAACAAGGACAGAGAGGGCCTAGATGATATCACTGACTGGATTCCTAACTTTCAGATGGCTAAAGAGAGGCGAGATGACATCTATCCCAGGCAACCAGCTTTGGCATGAGCATTGGTTTCTGCCATGAGAACGTATGAGGTTTCAGCCCTGGTGAATTGAGAGGTTTTGGCAAATCTGTTGAAGTCCTGTAGCCTTGAGAACCTGTCTAAAGCTGAAATGGAGTGAGCTGGCACAGCTCTATAGCCTAGAGGATGGGGACTGCAGCTGACAAATATCGCACCAGTAGAATTACAGTGCAGAGATGAAATATGAGGTCATTGTGGCTAAGGAAACTACGGAAGCTGCTTGTACAGTTTTATGGCTTGAGAAGTTTACTAGTACCTACATGTCTTTTCAAAATCTAATTTTGCTAACCCTGACTCCAGGGAAGATTTAACCAAGCTTTGAATCTCTAGAAGCTTCCTTCTTGCTTTGCTTCAGATCTCTACAATGAGAAAGTCTCTGTCTGCAGAAAGATTTCATAAGAATAATCCTTGGCTTTTCATTAAGCTTATGTGGATGTGCAATCAGTTGAGGCAACCTGGAAACGGTGAGATTTGCTCAGAACATCCTGAGCAAATGAAAGGTGTCCCTGCAAATAATGCGGCTTTGCAGAGAATGGGCTCAGTCTCCACTGACCTTCACAGTCCCATGGCAATTTTTTTTTATGAGGAATCTCCCATTCTTAGCCTTATGGCAAAAGTGTTAACATCTAATTTCTAAGTTAATGCAAATCTTCAGCTTTGCAAAAGTTAAATAATATTGACCTCATTTTTTCTCTTCTTGAAACATGTACCTACTTTCCCGTAACTTCGTGATGTTGGAATATCTTTCCCTTCACTTATTCCCTGCTCCTTGCATTGTATTTCACTACATTTTAAGAAACTTTCAGTTGTTTGTGCAGTGTAATCCACACATATTTATTGCTTAGGAAATCAGAGGGGAAGGTGGGAGCGACCAGCACCGCTCTTTAGCATAACACAGGTCTGGCATTTCCAGGGTTTTCTTACAAAGACCTTTGTCCCAGAGGTAACTGGGGACCCCTGCAGGGTCTATCTATCTATCCTGGATAGATAAGATAGATAGATACACCTATCTATCTATCCTGGATAGATAAGGTGTAATTGCTAAAAGTTTTGCGTGCAGTGAATTCAGCAGAGCCAGAATTATGTCTATTGAACATGTCACATTCATATGCAGACATCTATGTGCTTATGTCTCAGTCTGTGAACCGAGTGCTATCCTGGGAATCTCCAGCATTAGGTGACTGATTTTTCTACCCATTTGAGAGTGGGCCTGAGATGCAAGGCCCTACAGGTCTTAAGATGATGACTACTTTGCCATATTTTTCCTTGCTCATCTGAACAACTTGCATTGGACTGAGATTCCTTTATGGGAACAGCTTTCAGTTGTGATCAGAAGCTGTCAGGAAGGGCGGGGGTCCCAACCTTTCTCTTGATGAGCTTTTCCATTCTCACCATGTTTCAGATCTATTTCTGAGGTGAATTTGGTTGGTTTCAGTGAACCACCACTGGTACCCCTTTCACCACTTAATAGAGAAAAAAGCTTATATAACGTGAGCGTCTGATCTGGAGTTTGTCCCCCTGCTGTTGCCCTGTGGACCTCTGAAGGTCTGGGAAGCAAACAGAATTTATTCCAGGCCTCATAGTCTGTCCAGACTTGGTGAGATGAGCAGCTCTCTCCTTATGTTGAAGACTGGTGTTGAACATGTCTATATCTTCCACCTGGGCATCAGAAAACAGATGGGATGGAGGAAAATGTGACTAGTACCTCTCCTGAAATATGGTTTTTCTAATAGTGAACAGTAAAGAGGTTGTGTTTCTGTCTTAGAGCAAGTTGGACTGTCTCTGCAGCTATGGATATGGGCATTAGTGACCTTTATTTCCTGCTCTCCTGGCTCAGAAACAGGGGTACCATAAAGTCATTTCCTACAAGTTATTTCTAAGAAATGCATGTTATTGTTTGCTGTCAGGTACAAATGTGTTACGAGGGATACTGGCTGCCTCTAGATAAAGAGACTTATAGGTTTTTTGATTGTTACCATTGTTAGATACTTTCATTTAAGCAAAATGGATGTGTTTGGACTAACATTGGCTGACGCCCACCATGTTGTAGCTCTTCCCAGCAGAGAGGGGTATTGGTATGACTGCTCCCCCTCCTTAATACAACTTTCAGTCAATTTTGTACTGCCTGAGGCCCTAGCAGAAATTAGAATCTAGGTCTAAGGGTTTGCCTGTGTGTGGAAGTTATAGCAAATTAAACTCATGATCAAGTTTCTGCGGTGTAACAAGTTACCACACATCAGCTGACCCTTGGTAGCTGTCTGCATGCTCCCTGCTAGCCTGCAGCAAGGCGGGTAATTAGACTGTGCTTACCCACAATAAAAAAGGGTTAATTTAAATCACATTCACTAGCATTTGCTGTAGGCTAGCAATCCACATATGTAGGATTGTGGGTCAACTAGCACGTTGTAATGTGAGCTTCACTAGCTTGACCATGAGATTGAGCCCTAAGTGGAGATCTGAATTTATCATGCATTGATGTCTGTGTGTTGACTCCTTCAGGAGGAGCTCTGGGAAGCAGTTGTTCAGACATCTACAGCAGATATCTCATTCTGACTCCTTTACTGTCAAAAGAGCGGAGAAATGGATGGTACCTGGTGAGCCATTTTTCCCATCCCAAAGAGAGTTTAAAACAAAAAAATAGAGGACCCACTGAACTGTACTTCATAGCGGTGTATTTCTTTTCATTGCTGAAAAGAAAATCTGGATGACTTGCTCAGCTGTAGACTTCTAGATTATAGATATCATCAAATTAAGACCACTTCCCAGTGCAATTTTGTCACAGGCATGTAACTGCCCCCCAGAAGGACTCAGGTCCCCCAGAGCTCCTATCTCATAACTGCCAACTCCACAAGCTATGCCATCTCAGGTTAATTGGACCCTAAATGTGACTTGACCTTTTTTAAGGAATAATAAAGTACTTTTCAGACAATCTTGATGTAGATTATTCAAATGCACATACTGCTTTCTGTCTGTATTTCAAGGTTAGTGAGAAACAGAATCATAGAATGGCTTAGGTTGGAGGGGACCTTAAAGATCATCTAGTTCCATCCCCTCTGCCAAGGATGGGGTGATACATAATAGGTAGTACTTAGTAATATATTTATAATCCAGGTTGCCGTGCAATGACGTCTCCTGTAAGTAAATCATTAGTGATTTCAATACACGTTCTACAGACGTATGTGATGACTCAGAGAACAGGAGATTTCCTGCAGAATGCAATTCCTGTCTTCGCTTGAGCCAAAATAACAGGGGAACTCACCAAATTCCAAGGCGACTGTTTACCTGAGCCCACGAGAGATAAACAGAGAGGTTGAGAGTTGTGGAAATAATGAACCAAGCAAGCATACTTTTAAATCATTCTCTTCCAATTGCTTGTACAGTGCTGCAGAATTCCTTTCCCTAACACAGATTGCCCTTACCTGTAATCTCACTTTTGTAATTCCTTATTTCAGGTGCAATCCTCCTCATAGAAAAGAAAAAGAGGACTTTGGTCCAATGCTGCCTGTAGTGAATTTTCAAATTCAGCACTGAGAGTGTGGCTGAACACAAGTATCTACAGCCATTTGAGATTTCCTTGCAGTCCACATGCTGCTCCAGGAGGTTACCAGCCTCCCATAGGTCCCATGTCACATCTGCAAGCCTTGTGGAGGAATCTCACATAGGATCAATCATGTAGAAGTATACAGGCAGCTGAATTCATTCCTGAGCTTCAGATTCTGATACTTCAACTTGGGTTTCTACAATATAAACATCAATATCTATGCCTGAGCCTCGTTCCACTCAGCTGAGCTTCAAGGTTCAATATAGCTAGGCACACATAAGTGTTTAATGCTGTTCAAGACACTCTGTGTCATCTGAGGTATCAACATGCTTCAGCAAGGTAGGCTGGAGCCAGGTAGATATGTAAAGTTCCTCAAAGGTACTCAACACACCTATGCTTAAGGAATTGAATTCCACTCAGGGAATTCAAACAAGTGCATACAGTTTCCCCCCAAAAGTAAATATTAGTAGTCTTGCTACAGAATGTCTGTTTCCCAACTAAAAGCAATATTATATATAAAATAATTTTATGTAAATTACGTACAGCAATGAACATTTATCCTGGTAGTGGGAGTGATAGTTGGGAGGTCTACTAGCCTGGATGTGGAGTGCTTGGCTATAACCAGACATTCTGGGAGTCACTGACCTTGGAATCAGTGGGGGGAAATAAGAAAGAGAAGAATTAACCATCTTTCCAAGTTTTGGCTCCATTCATTCAGATCAGGTTTAGCCTATGTTTGGGGAAGTGGAAGTTGATGGTGCCAGTAGCACCAGGCACCAATTTTTAATTGAGTCATTCAGCATTATTGCATCTGATTATCTCTGAAGAAGAAAAATATGATCTGTTAGTTTTACCTAGAAGAATAAGTTGCATTGTTGCATAGGATAATCTCAAGTTTACCACCACAACAGCTGCACTAAAGTTGAAGACAGGTAGGTTATCAAAGCATTTAACTTCATTTAGCATTAATAAAAAAAACACATCATCTTCAGGTGACTGAATGCAGTATAGCTGCTGTGGCTCAAGAATTTACCAGCCATCAGCACAGCAGCACTTCCTGGTACACGTGACCTCAACTTAATCTAATTTCAAGGTGAAAGGGAGAGACTTAAGCTTATAAATTCCCCCTCTCAGGTGGTGTAGGCTAAGAGCACTTGCTTGGACAGTGGCAGCAGTTCTGCTGGCAGGCAGAAACTTGTCAATTACTTGATCTCATTCACTGTGTGCCAATAACTTGCTTCTCATCACCTTGGTGAGTAAACAGAGGGAGGCAGAGCCCCTACCTCTACATTTATGAAAAGTGTTACCATGTCAACCCGCACAACTTCGCATAGACACAAGAGAATAGATCAGCTATGTACAGACATGCATCCTTCAACTTAAATGTGCAATGCAAGATGACAGGAAAGAAGAACCCACACAATCCAATGCACTGAGCCCTTGAACTGAGTTGATATGATGATATGGCTCCAGAGTGAGTGCACCTGGACTACTGTATTTCAACCCTTGTTCATGCCAGGAGGATCTTGATAGACCGGAGAGTGTTCAAAGAGCCAGAGGGTTGGAAGGTCTGATGCTGATGAGCAAAGATTAGCAAGTACTAATCCAGACCAAATAGTGATATGATAATAGTTCTCAACCATTTGTCAGATGCATATAGCAAGGGAAAGCAAAGACAAATAATTCCACAGGGACATAACACAGGGAACATAGCTAGGGGACATACACAGGGACCAGTGGGCATATCTAGGTACAGGAAACAAGGGAATATCAATTAAATTTAAGGAAAGCAACTTGTCTTACTTTCCAGAATGTCAGAGTGTAGAGGAAAGATCTTTTTTTTAAATGTTGGAAGTACCAAAATTTGACTTGTTCATCATGGTCCCAGGCAAGATCACAGAGAATTTGTACCAGAGATCACCATTATATGAAATACGTAAAAGCATGTGACCTTATAGTTTCCACTTGGTTCCAATAAAATGCAGTGAGCAGGTTAGTGTGTCTTCGCAGTGTTAATCATGAATCCAGTGAATAACTGCATTCTACAGATAGGATTTTTCTGACTTTTTTTGATAAGTCAGGTGTGGTAGGCTGAATTGCCTCCTGGAATTGCTTTTCCTTCCATCAGTCCTTGTAAGAACTGATATATGAAACTAGGCATCCATACTTTAGAAGGATAACCTTAAGCGAGTCAGAATGAACCTGAACTGCAAATGAACATATTGAGAAGCTCTGGAGTATATGAGAATAGACTAATTTGTCAGAGATACTGAGATGAGTGCTTTACTCTCTATTTTCATAAGTGAGGATGAAATGAAGGAGGAAGCTCCTGCCCCTTGATAAAGGACCTAAATATTTCCATGTTTTAGAATTCACTCTCAGCATGAGTTGGTAATTTTCTCATCTTCCCATTCATAGATAGTGTGCAAGGGTTGTGTCTACAGTAGATGTAAAAAGACCCTTAGGATCACAATTTAAGTACTGTGCTACTTCTCTCTTTAGCACCCAGATGAAAAGTTGGGCAACTGGTATGCTCTTGCCATCAAAGAGTTGGCTCTAAAAAAGGAGCTTCTCACAGAACATGTAAAATGGCCAAAAGAATGCATATACATGGGGCAAAAAAAACCCAGTCACAGCTCAGTGACTGACTTGATGAGATAGAAGGGAATATGTAGCTTGTAAGATCATCTATCGAGTCTCCGAGGCTGAAGTTTCAGTATTGTGTTAGCTGCTGAGTTGCCACGCATGTTTAGACCGCTGTATAGATACACAGTTATGGAGCTGGTAGAAGTAGGATGGATTTTGTCAGCACAGTCAAAACGGGGTAGGTATCTTAAGAGACAGAGTAGCTGCTAAATGCCATTAAAGACTCAAGTCATCATTTTCTGAGAGTCCAGGAGTGCTGCTGTTTGACACCACCTGAGGATCTGTCTCCCCTCAGTGTTGATAGAGATCACTGGATTCCAGCAGTGTTGTCATGCTACGTTATGTATTGCTCCAGAATGCCTTGGAATGAGATTTATACAGAAAGCTGCAGAGGACAGAGTCTGGATGAATTATGTCTGCAGTGAGTTCCTTCCAGCTGAGACAAACTCGGGAGCAGAATTTTGCACTTCCCATCCCGCTGGCTGCCAAGTGCAAGAACAGATCCTTCCCACCCCTACTCCCAGCATTGGCTGGACTTCATGGTTCATGTGCACATTGCACGGAGATCCTTATGGTCCTTAGGCAGTAACTCTATTAGGTGAGTCAAAAAGGGAGCCTCCACCCCGTTGGCCGAGCTGTGCTGAACTTGTCTCAGCTGGAAGTGACTGCATATTTTACCTTAGCTACTGAAATATGATTGATTCCAAGCTGAGGCGTGACATGCAGGTTCCTAGCTCATGTAAGCAAATTTGCCTAGTGAATTTGGATTGTTTCCCAGACGCTGAATTATCCAACCTAAATTTATTTTTTTCCTCACCTTTGTGACATTGTGTTCCAGGATCTGAGATGCAACAGGAGACAAGACTTCAGATACCAACATTTGGGTCTGAAGCACTCCTTTTGCTCAGCATAAACCTATCAATCCAATCTAGTGACCTAGTGCCTTCTCTCACAACCTAGGGTAGAGGTTGTGTTGGGCACCTGGAATCCCTGCCATGTACCAGCGTTCCCCAGATTCTTGGGTCATTAAACAGCTCTGAGCAGCTCCAAGGTTATTATCAATTATTCTAGCACCTAAATTAGTCCCTGCTCTGTCACCTTATCAGTAGCAAAGTCATAAAGTTGGCCTTTGTGGTTCTTATCTTCTTGCTTTGATCAAATCCCTGAATCTCTACAGTGCGCTAAGTTGATCTTGTCACACTGTGTAGGTACCCAAGAGCAGTTAGCAGGCAGAACTAATGCATGGCACTGGATGTGCAAAAATAGATGACCAGGATCCTGTTTTATTTTGTACCAAGCTCTTGTAAGGCTCTGTAACCATCTCACACCAGGAAATGCTGCTTTCACTGAAAGCAGATGGAAGGTGATGCTCTGCAATGAAGGGAACATGCAAAATACCTTTCCATTTCTATTCTTCAGGAGCTGAGCTCAGGGCTCCCTGGGATCAGTGGAGCCTGTTCTGGATTTGTATCTCCAGACACAGTACATGTGACAGTTTGGGACTCCTGAATCCAACCTTTCTCCCAAGGAAAAGCTTGACTACATGATTCCTCAGCTGTTTGTTTTTTTGTAAAAAAAAAAAAAGAGAGAGAGAGAGAGAATAAGCAGAAGAAAAAGCAACCTCAAGATTGTTGTTCCCCAAAGATAAGGTGCTTGACTTGACTGTAGCAGTGGGTTCCTTTCTTGTATGCACTTCAAAACAAATAGAAACAGCAATGCCCAACAGGTTTTGATGTGTTTGTGTAACTGCACTGACAGCCAGTATCTTGCACAGGACTCTTTCCTTCAGCTCTGTGAGCACCAGATCTTAGACAACCATGGGTCTCTTCTGCTCTGGGTTCATCTGAGCTCCATATCTACTTGAGCTTGGCAAGCTGAATTTGGCCTGCCAGCCAAATTTCATTTCCCGACTCAGGGTACTGTGCCATGCATCTATTTGGGCTCTATTCATCAGTAGTCTTTGGATCACATGGATCAGGCTACAGATCAAGCCTTCCATCTAACAGAAGTGCATGATGTGCCCACTTTGGTCTATGATTGCTATCACAGACATCCTCAAAGAATTTACACCTTAGTAACTGGTAAGAAGAAACAATACCATCAATAATCAAATTCTCAATGAAATCTATTGAGCGGGTGAATACTGTTGGTAAAGTAGAACTGAGCATAGATTTATTGGAAGCATTACTCAAACCAGTGATTTCTTATTTTTAACTTCTGGAGATTTTCACGTGTTTAAAGTATGGAAGTCTGGATTTAAAACAATGGTGATTTCCTCAGTGTAGGATCCAATGTTACCGCATCTTACACAGGAAAACCTTGATCATGCATGAGGTTACTCATTTCTATTGCATTAAGTCTAATCCCCATGAAAATCTTGGTTAAGTAAACAACAAGTTTAAGCATCTGAGACATTTGTCTTTACATATTTGTTTTTTGAGCCCTGGCCTTGCTGGGGTGTCAAGCAAATCAGGAATAAATTTAATTTACCTAGGTCTCAGACAAAGACATTTCCATCTTTCCATCATTTGGTCTCTCTAGTTGAGTGGATCAAATGCTTTAAGGTAAAAAAATACACCAGTGATCAGGGGAGGAAGCAGAAAATTGAATTTGGCGTTGCTCTGAGGACTGGAAGGAGAAAATTTTTTGGAGGGTGCAGGGGGATTCCTGCACAGAAACAGAAATAAAGCCTTCCCCACCCAAATTCATGTTCACTGATGCTAAAGCAAGTTCACCTGAGTTGGAAGTCAGGTCTGCGTGATGTGTTGAACTTATGTTTCACAAGCTGGTTATGGACATGAGATGTATCTTCCTGGCCCTCTCAGACGGTAATAAATTCAGGGATGTTGCTATGTTCTTGTGGTTGACACGAGTCTTTGTGAGCCTCAGTTTATCACTGCAATATGGCTCATTCGTTAATGATCCATCATCTAAGCATTAGAAGTCTTTTCTTTAATGCCTTAAGTACTTGCCTGTTTTCATGAAGGGCTATGGTAGTACTATTCCCACTGTACAAATGGGAAATTGAGGCAAACCGAAATGCCCAATTTGTCTCAAGTCCCACAGAGAACCTTTTGTTCCATGAAGTACTGAACCCACAGTCCTCAAGTCCTCAATCCATGCCTTAATAACAATGCCATTTTCCTTCCTAATTAAAGTTAGTTGCTGATATAATTGATCCACGTGCACACTGGAAAGATTATTATCTCAGATCTAATGTCAGCTCCATTATGGACAGGTTCATAAGTCACCTATCTTTTGGTGTTGAAGGTTCTCCATCTTTAGCAAGAGGGCTGTGAGGCTTCATTAGCTGGTGCTCGTAAAGTTCCTATATGTGCCTCATCCAGAGGTGGGAGCCTGAAATTATCATTCTTAAGGTCAAACAAAAACTGGGAAAAATCTGCTGCAATTCTGATCGGCAGAGTTTGATGATTAAAAACATGATTCATTCCAAAGCAACCCACGCCTTTCAGTCTGTTCCCAGAGCTCTGGCGCCAACCAAATTCTGGGTACCGAAGAGACAGTTCTGTCCTGTCACAGCAGGCAGCATACAAATTGCAGCAATGCCTTTTCCTCTGCTAACAACATGGGGTGTCTTTCACAAAGGTGACCCAAACTGAGTAGGGCATCACCTGCAGGGAGAATCTGGGATGCAAAAGCCGTTCCTGAGCAGAATGTTGTAGGACAATGAAATGAAGGGGCTGCAGCTGAGATGTTTCCAAAGAGTGTTTTTAGTTTAGGGCCTTTGCTGATAAGTGATTAGGTGCTCTAAACAAAAAGGTGGTGCTAAAAGGATCAGCAAGGAAAGTCAGTGCTGAGTGGGAGCAATTTACTGGTGAGAATCAACATCCTTATTCCTGTAAGGCTGAAGAAGGCTGGTAATTCTGAGGCATAAAAATCCCTTTAAGGCTTGCCACATCCTGGTTTCAGCCAGCGCTGGGATGGGTTAAAAGCAAGAGGGACAGCATTGTAAACCCATGATCTTATCCATCTCTCATCCATCCAACTATTTATATGGTTGTAGATATATTACCATTGTCTAAGGCAGATCTTGGTGCTCAGCCCTTTGAGGGCTTGTGGTGAAAGCTCCTCTGATCAGAGAATTTTATAGCGCCTGGTGATAGGGGTCTTTACAGCCTGAAGCCATGGGCCATCTTGGGCCTGATCGTGTCAAATTCCTTACCTAAAACAATAAGGAGGTTGAGTCACTAGCTGGGTGGGAAGTCTTCAAGGAAAGCCAAGTACAATTCTGTCTCTTCAGGACCATTATGACTGTGATGTCTGAGTTACACCTGGTCACTCCTTCATCAAGTCTAGTATCTTGTGTTTTAGATACAGCATTTAGAAAGATGTTCAGGGTGGCATTTTCTCAAACTCCTGTAGCCCACATTCAGACTACTCTTCTTAGACCTCAGAGGAAGTTATGGGTGCATACTGTGGCATTTGAGATCCACATGAGATGAGAATCACATCACACAGAATCACAGAACAGCCCAAGTTGGAAGGGACCCTTAAGGATCATTGAGTTCAACTCCTGGCTCTACACAGGACCATCCAATAATCAGACCAATGCTCTAGTTATCTCTGAGTCACTAGAAAGAAGCTTTGTTAATATTCAGAATCTCTCAAGTATGTGACTTGTGTCCACTTTCTTTGCTGTCTACAAAGGGAGGAATGATGTAGCAGGTTTGGAATGGAGATGGTATGAATCCATCATTGCTCTACCAAACATAGATGACAAAGCAAGAAATTTTTGTCTAAGCAGGACGCTACAGTAAGTTATCTAAGCACAAGAACTTCCTGGGCTTTCTCCAGCTTTTCAATATGGGCATGGTATTTTGGTAATGTCCTCACCAGTGCTGTGTGCAGAGAGTATATTCTCATCTGTCCTCACTCTCTATCCAGCCTGTTGTGCTCAGAATTTATGTTGTGTGGGTCAGATACCCAAACCCCCACATTCCCTTGGATCCTCAGCATGTTTTATGCCACTCTGCCACCTGCATTTAGGGCACTATGGTGGCTTTATGTGGACACAACTCAATCCCTCATTATGTACCACTGCACCCTCCAAACCCTTCTCTCCCCCTGGGCTTTAGCGTCCTACAGATTTTTTCAGGAATGATGTTACAGGGTTTTTTTTGGACCACTGGTCCATTTTTTTTTGGAAGATCTCAAAGAATTCCCATTAGAAACAGCTGCCCCTGATGCTAATAGCCTAGCAGAATCATAGAGAGCTGTCAGCTGTGCATCTATTTATTATGTTCTGCATTCATCCTACATATTACCACTTTGAGTTCTTTATTCACTCTTATTCTTTATATTCTGGCAAGAGTGCTGTCTCAGCAGGGCTACTTTTATCACCTATATTTAGCAACTTCATCTTAAAATTCACGTTTTGTTTAACTGTGGTTACTACCATTGATTATATTACAGTTCTTTCATTCCCTGTGGATTCAGTCTTTGCATCATCCATTTCCTTTTTGGGCCAGGTAACAGATTTACAGTTACCCATTTGCTATTTAACAATGCAGGAGATTTGGCATTTGACCTATTTGGCATTCTCTTGTATTCCATCATCACTTTGAGATTTATTACAAACGTTAGCAGTGGTTGTCCAGAAACATCCTAAACTTCATTCTTTATCTCCTTGTTTATCTATACACGGCTAATTTATTATTAGGGACTATAAATGTATGTTTGTGTGTGATTGTGTGTGAGTATCTTTGTATATTCCCTAATCAGGCATTAAACAATAATGTATTGGTCTTTCTCTTCTTTAACACTACTTACTAGTCATGGATTATTCACTGATGACTTGAGCTTCCCTTATCACTTATCTGCCTTCCTCAGTCCTCATTTATATTCACTATACTCACAGTTTCCTGCTCTTCTCAC
Source organism: Numida meleagris (assembly GCF_002078875.1). Taxonomy (NCBI): domain Eukaryota; kingdom Metazoa; phylum Chordata; class Aves; order Galliformes; family Numididae; genus Numida; species Numida meleagris. The sequence goes on along the minus strand of NC_034410.1, from coordinate 1,647,788 downwards.
ACTGTTTCTGAGTGCATGTGTGAACAGGGAGGGTCTGAGATCCTCCGGCACTGAGCTATGAGCTGCTGAGTGATTTTTAAACCGTCCCATGAGATTTCACCTCTGTGGCCATTGCTTGGGAAAAGCCCAGGAATTTGCTTTACCTAAACTTTGCATGCCAGTCCATCCAACTTTTTTTTACCCTTCCTGCCCTAAGCTGTGCTTCCATGCTCCTCTCCCACAGCCAAGGCAGAGGGATGCATTCCCTTTCCTTGCACAGGGCTAGGAAATGTCTGCACTTTGTACCATGAACCCTACACAAATACTTCCAAAACAATTCCAGACCCGCTCCCAGCCTTCTGTCATTTAGCATCTACCCTTTCAAGATGTTCCCAATCATTTATTAATTGCGATACATTAGCTGCTGCCAGATCCAAGGAAGCCGAAAGGCTCCTTGTCCTAATCACTGAATGCGCATCTAGCGAGAGACAGTCCCTGCCCCGGAGCACTTCAAATCTAATCTGAAGAGACAGGAAAAAAGGTGGGTGAAATGAAGAATTATGAGTATGCCACACGTTAGCAACTCCTTGCCCTGGATCCCTGGCAGCTTTCCAGCCCCGAAAGGGACCCGACTGCAGGTCACCACCTCAGCAGTGCGGGTTGAAGGGGTGGAATGCTCTCCGCCCTCATTTTGACACCAACGAGGGAATTTTGGGGGGGCATTTGCTCCACGTTTCTGCAAACGGGAAATTGAAGGGAGCCTTCCCCTTCTCCCTGCCGAGATTTGACATGTGTGGACACAGAGGAGGAGCGGGGTTTGCTTAGGCAAGGCAGCAGTGCTGACTCCTGCTATTTTACTAACTGCTAGCTCCGTTTTCTGCTTGCAGCTGCCTCTCATCCCACCTCATTCCTGGCCTCTTTTCTCTCTTTCGTTCGCACCTTCATATCCTTCCTGACTGTAGACAGTGTGTTTTCTACAGCTGGAATCGGCTCCTTGACGTTTCTCCATAAACGATGGGAGCCCTAATCTTAGACTCAGGTTCAAGGCATAATAGTCTTAATTATCATTATAATAACAATGATGGAAAGATTTAGAGAAAGCAGGGAAAAAAAAAAAAAAGAAAAAGAAAAACCTGTTGCTAACAGCAAGGAAAAATTAACCTGATCCTGGAAAGAGGTGTGCATCAGCAACTTTTATTCCCCAGATAGGCTTCCTACTCTACCTACCTACTGCAGGGAACTTGCTTTAGCAATGGGGTTGGACTAGATGATCTCCAGAGGTCCCTTCCAATCCCTATGATTCTGTGATTCCTCTTCCAATGTGGCATGTCACTGAGCTCCGGTCACAATCTTCCACTCTGTGATGGAGCATATTGTAGGGGTTTAACAAGCAAATAGATGCAGTTACAAAGAGGTGCAGGAAGGTGCTTTACCCACACACAGGTGTATGAAAACTGGGGAGTGGACCGCAGGCATCCACCCAGGTTCATCAGCAGAGGGTGGCCAAGGCCTCGTGCAGAGGGAGGTCAGCATTTGGCCACTAACGAGGTATGTAGGACAGGGTTAACAGCCAATGTGGGCATGTAGGGCTTTCTCCCTCTCCCTTGTTTCTTCTGAGCACACCAGATAAATAGCTCCAGGTGAAGGCCTGCCCATTCTTTATGAAGCAAAACGTGCTGTCGGTGTAAGGAGGCGAATCTGTGGCCCGGGGCACCATGTGCAATGTAATGTGTCTTGAGTCCCTTGCACAGGCTTGTTTGAAATATGTGTCAATAACACCAGCAGCAGCAGCTTGCTGCTCAGAGAGCAAAAGGAGGTTGGTGTGGGGAGCCGAGGGGAAAGCAGCATTGGGGTGGGGGAGGTAAGACCCCATCCTGCCCTGTGAGACACTTAAAATCCTGCAAATCTTCCCCTCCCTCCCCACCAGCAACTCCCTCACGGGTTGGTGAGATCACCCTCACTGCAGTGAATACAGAGCAGAAGCACTTCCAAGAGAGCCCCAGCATATTTTCTTGCAAGCTCATTTTCTGCAGAAGGAATAAAATCTCTTGCAGGGAGTGGGTGAAGCCTCTCGTTATTGTTTTTAAGGAAGCAAACCAAACTCGTATTAAAAATTATAGGAAAGGGAGACTGACTGATTTCACCTCATTGCCTCCTGTTCTAGGCAACAGGCAAGTCTCACTCATTTTGGAAGTCTTCCATTAGTACCTTTAGCACCTGTGTCAGGAAAGCCAAATTCCTCTTCCACAAGCACCTACAATGCAGCCCATAATTGCCACCTCTGCCACAAGTGATTGGCTCCAGCAGCACCAGCAGCTCTTAACAGTGAAGGTGGTTAGCCACTGGAGCACATCCCCAGGGGAACTTGTAGATTCCCCATCTCTGGGTGTTTTGGGGTCAAGAGTGGGTACCCTTTTGGAAGAGGTGACTCAGCCAAACCAAAGTTTCTGGGTTTGCTGCACGTGAGTCCTGTGTCTGAAATGTGATGGCCAGTGCCATCAAAGAGATGAGCAAAGGAGTAGTTGAGCTTGGAAAGTATATAAATTTACGAGTCAGTAAGGTTAGAGTTGTAGAAGAGAAACTTAAAAGAAAGTGCTGGTGGGATTTCTTGTTGTTGTTGGTTTTATTTATTTAAGAATTTCGGAAGCCTTTCCAGACCTTTGCAATGGTCTCTCACCAGTTTCCCTGGTCTGGTTCAGGAAAGCTATCTTACAAAGAGACAAGTGAAGGAAACGGTCCTGAACCTCCAGTTCAGAACTGTATGTCTCAGTGAGAGTCCTGTCTAGGACTACAGTGGAAATTGCTGGTTTTAGATGCCTGTTCCTGTATTTGTTACACTTCCTATGGAGGGCCTCCTACTTCACTTCAATCCCTCTTCTGATCTCAGTAAGTCTCTCTGGAGCTCCTTCAAAACCAAGTCTTTGCTTGGCCAAAGAGTTTGGTGTGGGTGAATACCAAGCTCCTGTTTATCACTTGACCACACTACTCTAAGTTCAAGGTAGGATTCATCTCATTAAACACCCTCAGTGTCAGTAATTCACTTCTGAATTATAACACTTGTCAAGTGGAATCCAGCATGTTACTTAGAATCATAGAATAATAGAATTGTTTGAGTTGGAAGGGACCTTTAAAGGCCATCTAATCCAATGCTCCTGCAAAGAACAGGGACATCTACAGCTTGATCAGATTGTTTCAAATTGAAACAGAATCTAAACTAGGCCAGATGACTCGTGTTTTAATTATACCTTTTTCTCTCCATTGGCTGTATGGGATGGCTAGCTCCAGTCTTTGCTTTAGACTTCTCCATGACTCTGAGCTGAATCCCACTAAGCCCAGTGGACCACACCAAGGCACCCCGTTTTACAATAGATTCCAAACAGTGCCCACAACACCCACAATGGGCTGGTAGATTCCACACAGGTCCTACAAGGAGACCTGTCCTACACACAGGCGTTGTGGCACTGGGTGCCAGATAGGATCACCATGGGCAGCTGTAGGGGCATGAGACGTCCGTGTACAGTCAGTCAAACTGCATCCTGAAATGCCTCCCTGGGTTTTGGATGTTTGATCCACCTAGTTCTGGGCTTCTGATTTCCAGATGTTATTAATATTGTAGGAAAATAAGATGCAAGGAAGAGCTGCTTTGGGGCACCCAATGTTTCTGGCAAAGCTTGGTTGTGCTAGAACAGAGAACTTTTAAATCGTGCCTCCACCGACAGGGATGTGCCAATAGGTGTGTCTCTGCGTGGGTACACGCAGAAAGGGAAGGGAACAGAAGGCAGAAAACATCTGATGGTGGCATCAAGGATAAGCATGTGCTTATGTTCATGGTGTTGCTCTCATTGCCATGTTCAGCCTCTCAGTCCAACAGTTAAGGAGTAGGCTGTCCCTTCAAGAAAGCTGCCTCTTTGTCCACTTGAGTTAGTTACAAATGAGATAACGTCCAATAGCTGAAGTGCTTAGAAACCTTTAAAATCCCAACATCTTTCTGCTGCCAAATCTCCAGACATTCCTGCGCAATGTAAAATAGTTTATCCCCATTTATTCCTGCTAAGCTCTGGACCTCAATGATAATTTGTGAAAATGAGTTCCACTAATTAATGATCTGAGCATATCAGTGCTCGGATGCAAATGCTTTGTTGCAAATATTAAAATCAAGAGTTGTGCAAGGCCTACTTAAGTATAAAGTCTGTAGGCCACCTAATGTGTTCCTTCTCTACAAAACCCTGAAAACTTGCATGTCGGTTTTCCAGACAACATGGAATGCTGAAAATTTCTGTATTTCTTAACCAAAGTGAGTTGCTATAATTCAGAGTGATTTGTTCAATTGAGTACGTCAGCCCAGTCAAAATATCTCAAGATTTGTACTTTTCAATGTGCTAAAGTACACAAGATTAATAATTATAGTAAGAATCATAAGGCTAAAAGTTGTTTCAATGTGGAAAACGCAGAGAATAAGCAACAAAATATTTCTTTTTTTTTTTCATAAAGAACTCTTGGAAAGTGAATATTTTAACTTCATCTCATCTAGTAAAAAATCTCAGGTAGATGATTGTACCAATAGGAAGAAAAAAGCACTGTGATGGTGCAGATTTCTATACATCATAGAAGAAAATTGCAAACACATACAAAAAGCTTTGGGAAATTTAGATTTTGAGGATTTCAATACAATCTCATCCAGAGCTTCAGGTTTTGATTGAGTGCTAATGGAAGAGAAATGCAAGGGAATATTCCTGCACAATTTCTGTCTCTGTCCCTTCTACAGAAGGCACCACTTGATATTTAGGATCTACTCCTTGGGCATGGGAAAGCCATAATCTGCAGGATGAGCAACCTGGGTCATTGCTATGCAGTTCTTTGGTGCAGCAGAGCTGCTTCTTTTGTACAAATAGAGCAGTGAAGAGTGCTGCATGGTTCCTGTGACTACTTGGGCTCCTGATCAATGTCCAGAAATTCTATATGAGGTTTTTGAGGGAGATGGTGCAGTCACCATCCCTGGAAGTGTTCAAGAGCCGTGGAGATGTGGCACTGAGGGACATGGTCAGTGGGCATGGTGGAGGTGGGTTGGGGTTGGACCTGGTGATCTTCGTGGTCTTTTCCAACCTTAATGAATCTGTGATTCCATGAGATCTGTGGGTTGATTTATTTTCACCAGCAGAGCTTCCTTCCCACAGCCTCCCATCATCACTGCTCAGATCTCCTGCGAAACATAATTATTAACATTGCATAATCCCCCAGCAACATCAGTGCATCAGTTCTGCAGGTAACGAGGAGAAATCCAAGCTGGAAGGAAGCCATCTGTTAAGCTGAGTGACCCTGCAGCTTTATTATTATTATGAAGAGGAGGGCTTGTCTCTGGTTTCTAAAGTAAACACAGGAGGTATCTTGGCAGAGGAGTGTGCAGCAGAGAGCTGGGATTGCTTTCCCAAATTCTTGGCCACTTCCCTCGCTGCATGTCAAAGCGGGAATCTTTGCCTAATAGTGATCACCCCTCTGCGAGGTGATCACTATCTGGCAGCCCGTCTGCATTTCCCCAACCACTTTCAGAAAGAAATCATTAGGGCTGTGCTGCTGTGCAGAGGTCTGCAGGTGCAGGTCCCGGCTGTTGCAGGCTCCTTACCCCAAGCACAGAGGGACAGCAAGGGAAAATAAACCCACTGCTGTGGTCATTGCTCTTCATCCTGCCTCGTATTTCATCCTCTCAGTCGGAGATTTGGGGTTAGCTTTTCCTGCTCTCAGGACATCTCCCTCCCCACCTTCTTTCCTCCAAAGCTCCTGCACGCTTTCTCTCTCAGCCTAGTTTCTCCCCTGACCACCACCAGCCTTCTTTCAGCCAGCCACTGGGTCACCAATCTCACTGAGACCTTCCTAGGCTGGAGAGCAGTTATGCCATTCTGAAGAACATCAAGACACTGCATCTGCTGAGTCACCTGGAGAAGAAGCTCTTTGAAACTTGGCTCCTGGTGTGCGAGCACCAAACTCCTGTAAATTTAGAGAGAGGAAACTAGAAAAGAAAGCTCAGTCCTTCTCTTTGTGGTCATGGTGGTGGCGGGTTGACAGTTGGATCGAGGTCTTTTCCAACCTTAGTGATTCTATGATTCTATGGTCTGGTGCAGCAGTTCTCCAGCCTCATTGTAGGGAATAAGACTGGGTCAGTTGCTTAGTGAGTCAACAGGCTGGAAGAGTTTTTCATTCCAATCACCCTTTTTTGACAGATGGTCTTAGTCCAAAGAAGATGGAAAAGAAAAGCAAGCTTACGAATACATTCACATTCACCTATCTATCAATCAGTCAATCAATCTGTCTATCTATCTATCTGACTTCGCAGAAAAAAATTACAAAACATTGATTTAATGTTAGACTGTTGACACAGACATAGAAAGTTTGGGTGTTTTCCCCAGCAAACCAAGAAAATTAGGCTGCCTTATGATTGAAATGTCCCTGCCTCTTCCACTCATATCAGAATAATTTTGGGAACATAAAGGAGATCCAGTACATCCACTCCAGCAGACATGATTTATCCACAAGCACTGGCAGAGAAGTCAGCACTGCAAAATGAGTTGAATCTTTCTCTTCTTTCTCTGCATAAAGTTTTATTGCTCTTGTTATTCTCGTATTGCTCTGTTGTCAGAGAAGATCTTTGAGAGAGAATTTTTTTCACTCTCAAAGTACATACAAATGCCAGGACATACACTGGCATTTTTCCTGTACCTTTGAGCGACTCATCAGTCTGTGCCTCCTTAATTTTACTGGGATCTAGCTGAAACATGTCAAAGAGACATGAGGATTTTTTCCAATGCAAAACAGTTTCTTTGCAAAAAAAAAAAAAAAAAAATCCAGTTGTTGTTTTACTCCAGAAATTGCCATTAAATTAAAAAAAAAAAAAAAGTTTTATGAGCAATAAAAAAAGAAAAAAAGGTTGAGTCTCATGGCTTCATAGCTAGATACTGCGGAGCCTTGCAAAACTTGTTCTGATCTCTGAACAAGGGTTGACCTTCCTTTATGTTGGGATGTTCCTTATGGCTTTCCCTGTGTGTATTCTTTGTTGTTTAATAACACGTCTTTTGCTGCAGCCTTTCCAAAATAAAAGGAAGGAGAAGTTCAGGAGGTTTCTGCCTTGCAGTGAGTTCAGTTTTTTTTTCCTTAATTTTTCCTTAAAAGACAAATACAGACCTGGAAATCTTTGTTGCATTATTAGAGGAAAGATGTTTTTCCTCCCTGACCAACTCTCATGTCCCTTTCCCATGTATGTCTGAGCCAAGAACCAGATGAATGTTCTCCATAGCCCTAAGTCCACCCAGTGTACAGAGGTGGTCTTCAAAGATGGTGTAAGCTGCATTCATACCTACACTGTGGCTTTGGAACAGCTGATTTTAACATTGATCTGGTTTTGAGCTTGTCGGAGGAATCGAATGAAATGAATCTTGTGATATTTTGCACCAAAGAAGGAGCAGACTCTATGATGAGTTTATGATGGATGGGTGATATGAAAAGAAGCACAACCATAATTTATCATGAAGTAGCTAAATGGAATTTTGATGGATAGCACTAGGAGATTAAAAACTCTTTGGGGCTTGTTATCTTTTTTTTTTTTTTTTTTTTTTTCAGTTCAGTAGTTCAAAATGGAAGCGCCTTTTTGGAAAGTCGAGTGTTTGATCTATTCCCACAGAAATAAAAATATTTCATTAAGCTTTGAGTTTTCGAGTATGTTCAAGATGAAATATTTTTACGCAGTGTAAAACTGTATGCAAAGCAACCCCCCGTAAAACTGTTTTAAGGAAGGTCAGAAGAATATAACTCCCTGAGTGCTCTGGGAATGTGCCAAATTACATAGATTTAAGTCCCATTGATTACAGTGTTAACCTGAAGCACAGACTGTAGGGCTTGTCTAAATCAATGCTTCCTGCATTTTCCTTAACATTTTTTTATGACCAGAACACAAAGTGTGGGATTCATTTGAGTGAGAAAGGAAAAGAAAAAAAAGAAGAGAGAGAGAGAGAGAGTGTAAAAGGAAGGAAAAACAAAGAGGAAGAAAGTTTATGGCTCCGTAAACAGCTGTAAGCAATGTCTCTGGTCGGGTCAGACCGGTCTGAGTTGACAAGGCAGTGTCTCCAATTATATAGCATGCTGTAGCCTGTAAAAATGAAATCAATTTGTTATTTTTCTGGGAGAACATTATAGCGTGAGTTCACACATTTGGTGAGCCTGATGACTCAGATACAGCCAAAGAGGGAACGAGCAGACCTGTGTGTGTGTGTGTGTGTGTGTGTGTGTGCAACAGTGCAAGGGTACGTGTGTGTATTGTGTGATCAAATGCATCTTCAAATGGTGTCCTTGGAGGAAAGAGTGGGAAACGTAGGTAACTCAGTGTGTGATATGAGTGGATGGGACAGTGAAAATCGTGTTGTTCTTGCAGGGTTACCTAACACCAGCACGACAGAGCTTTCCATCCGTGGTTCCCATTTCAAAATGGGCTCCATCACTAAGGAGTTTCAGGATAAAATTCCCCCAAGCACTTAAGCACTTAAGCAATTTAGAAGTCCAAATCCAATCTTCACAAGCATCTGAGGTCTCTGAGCCCAGTCCTCCAAGGTATTTAGCACTGACATAGCCCAGAACAGACCTCAGTTAAGGGGGATGACTGTTAATGAGAGGTTTGAAACCACAACATACAATTTATATTGCTGATCATTTAAAAAAGTTCAGGTTGGGATGCTTTGGGGGGTGGAGGGAGCACTAGGAAGGATAAGACTAGCCACACTCCTAATTATTATTGAAATTCGTAGTGGGAGTCTAAATACCTATTTATACTGTAGACTTTTTTCTAGTATTTGCCTAATATATTGCTTTCTCTCTTCCCTCTGTTCCACTAATTTATCACACCCGCTCCAGAAAATCTGTTTTTTTTTTTTGAATGTAAAACTTGATCCCAGTGCCCAAGATGTATCTGTGCAGGGTAGAAAGAAGCAAACACACACATGCATACATACTTTCCATTTGTCATGAAACCCTGGTAGGGGTTAGGCTGGGAGAAGTCAGAAGTGAGGCAGCAAAGGTGTTTACATGAAACTTTAAATTACTCTTCTTTCATTTGCAAGTAACTGTTGTTCCTCATCCCAGGTAAATTTATCCATCAGCAATATCATTAGATGAGTTCATTGTAACCACGAGATTTACAGCGCTCATAAACTGCAGTGTAGGTGGCAGATTAAAATGTTAAGGCTTATACATCTCTAATACCACGTGCTGCGATCCTGGCAAACCTCACGAGGTAAATGGAGCTGCATGGAGGCAGATCTCAGCAGGGAGACCTCCAGGGAGAAGACCCAGATGGGGAACACGGTGTGGAACCAATATCAGAGTCCTGGAGCCAGGCTTGAAAACATGGTTTGAGGGGCCATTATTCAGCTGGATGGGTTGTTTTTCAGATGACATGTACATCAGAGCAGTTAATTGCCTTGGGTAATTAAAGAGTTCCTAAGACTTTCTGCAAGGAACCGGGTTGTTAATGCTCGTATTCTCTCCTGTTCCCTTCTATTGTGTAGATCCTAAGGGAAGACAAAGTCAAAGCAACATCTCTTGCACTCGGAGTGGAAGGTGCTGAGTGTTGTGGTGTGCCTTAGTTCCTGTGGGAATTTACTGTCCCGGCCAAACCTCAACTCAAATAATTACACACAGCTTTCTTAGCATCCACGTGAAGTTGCCGTTGAGCCTGCTGTTCTCCAAATCTAGACCCAAACTGTTGGATCTAGATTTGGAAAAAGCTGTCGCGTTCACATTAGAGAAAGCTGCCACCTGCCACCAGGCAAAGACTTCCCTCGGTGTCCTCCTAGCAGCCCGCAGGCACTTCTGAGGTTCAGCGAAAATGGGTGAGATTCCTGCTCTCTCACTCCAGCTAAACACAAGACGTCTAATTTATGCTCATCACCCAAGCTTTTCCCCAGCCAGTGCTGCCTCCTGGGCATCTCTGTGATTCAGCCCACCTATCTGAGGCACCTATCTTAGGATGGGCCCAATTGCCCTCTGGAGGTGCTGATCTCGCTCCATGGACTGGAGGAGACTGCTAACTTGGCTGAGATGCCTAACAATGTTTAATGGTCAAAGTCGGGTGAGATGAGTCCCACGCTCAGAGATCCTCTGATGAAAGGTGCTAGAGAAATACAGTGCTGCATCATCATCACCATCATTATTATTAATGCAGAGTAAAGGTGAGGGAATTATTCATGGGAGAAAAGTTACCTCCATGCCTGTATATTTACAGGATCAGACCCAGCTACACAATTATGTACATACTTTCAGGGCTAGAACAGAAAAAATAATTAAATATAGTACCAGTCCTCTCCTTTAAGATGAAAGAAGAGGCATTGTAACAACAGAATGGATAAGAACAGTTAACCCAGTAGTTTTCAGTCTTTTTCTTTCCAGATCAGAAAAAAATATCCGGAAGTTCAGGCTCCTGCACAGTGAACATGAGCTAACAACAGGCTTAGGTTTCTTCGTTCTTTCTGTGGACCTTTTAGGAATACTCTGTAAATACGAAAATGCTCAGAGACCAGAAGGTGAATACACCACTGCAATCACCATTACAGACATTCATAAATCACTTCATTCATCTTTGTTAAGGTAGCTTTCAATTTTTCAAATTTTAAACTGAAATATCTTCAACGAAAGCAAATTAAAATTTGTGAATTTAACATGTGAATTTAAAAATTCACATGTTAAATTGCTTGGATCTGGAGCAGTTTTCATGCCTAGAAGGAGATCAAGTACATCCAGGAGGGAAAGTAGTTAGCAGAATGATTTCTTTTTCCATTTAACACGATTGGCTTGGGTATGCTCCCTTCCCTTTCTTTCTTCATTTTTTCTTTGGAAAACTAGTGGTTTTCTGTGAAAATGAAGGCAGGTCTATTAATTTTTTCTGTTTGTCCACCCACCTGCATCTTTGATCTGGTGATTCAAGTCTACAGAAGTGTTTCATAGAGCCTGGAAACTGGTGTATACTATAGAAGTGGAAAGAAAGAAATGATATGTCTATCTACCTCTCCTACACCTGGTCCCTATCTCTGGTTGAAATGCTCTTGGGTACCTTACCAGCTTCCATCTGTGCATGTTGGATAGACACCATAGCTCTTCCGTATGCATGCCAGCCCTGTAAGGCACCCTGTCTTTGTGGGAACTGAATCAAGGTTAACGTATCTTGAACATCCAGGTGCCATTGGCCTTTCAGAGCAGCCTCCATTTTTTGGAAACTTCAGAGTCTCCTAGTATCTATGTCCTCCCCAGCATATTTTTAGCATCTTCAGATGTTCACGTGTCTTGACCTTAGCATCCTGTAGGGGATGACGGTTAGGGCACCACTGGGGGCCCAGTTTGGGTGCTGTAGGATGGAGTAAGAGCTGTGCCCACTCATCACCTGCAAGCAGCTTTTCTGTGAGCTCTTCTTGCCTAGTAGCAGGAGATGTGAGGCAATGCTAGGTTTTCCTTATAGCTTGACAGGTCCTATGGAGACTTCTCCAGCCACCTTTCTCATTTCAATCTTTTAATCTCATGATGCTGAGAGTGTATTTTGGATAGACAGCTCTGTGGCACTGCAGGGAGTTATCAAAAATGAGGGAAAAAGGAAAAGAGAGTGAGGTGAACCTCTGGAAATCGGAATGGATTGTGAGAGAGGATTTGGAGAAGTTGTGTCATCCTCCTTCTAGGGGAGCCCATGCAAAGGGAACAGAGTGGGAGAAGACATAGTGTATCTGGACGTGAGCATAAATTCCCTCTAGTATAAGCAGATGGACGTCCTTTGACTTAACTTCTGCTGCCACCGTGCATCTGTATAAGACAAAAGAACCTGTGTAACTGCTACTGCTCAGTTTTCAGTATTCAGTGGGGACTTAAGTGCTTTCTGGTCCTTATGCTGGGTCGCTGCAGAGACGTTACACTCTTGCTTCAACTGAGGCAGTTACTTTACCTGTGTCAGGGATCTCAGAAGGACATCCGCTCTCAGCAGCACTTGGAGCCAGCAAAAGGCCTCTCCAAGATGAATAGCAAAACAGAGCCTCTACAGAGTTCAAGAATAACAGAATTCAGGAAGAGGCAAGTAGGTGTATGTGCCTCTACATGCTGCCCCTGATGCGTCAAGGACTTTTGACAGCCAACACTGAGAAGGTAGTGACCTTGAAAAGTTGGTAGAGTGGTGCTGTACAGCAAGGTCATCCAGAACTGAAGCCTTCTCTTTTTTTTTTTTTTTATTCTGAAGAACCTATGAGAATATATTTCCTGCATATTTCTTCCTCATAAACCGACTGAGGTGTCCATTCCAAGAGGGAGAGTACATGTAATTTATTAAGAAGGTGGCCAGGTACTTATCTACAACCACTCTGCTGAAGGAGCAGATAGATTGAGATAAGGGAAATGAAGAGCTCTCTATGTGTGTTGGCAAAAAAATGCTCACTGGAGGTTGAATTAAACACTTCAGGGCATGCAAGGCTTAAAGATAAGCCAAGAACTTTGGCTGTGGACTTACAGAATAGTGTTTTCATGGCTCCTCCTGAGATAATGGCAAGAAAAAGCTAATTGGTTTGTAAAAAAATGGCTCTTTGACCCTTTTCCCTGGGTCAAATTTGAGCAGTACCTGTAAGGGGAATAAGCATTTTTGTAAACTTGAGTGCTTCATGAGTTCTCCAGTGAAAAAGAAGATGTTGGTGTCAATGCATCCAGAAAAAGCTGTTGCTTAAAAAATTTGAAGATGATGACTGGTTAGACCACAGTGTTCACCACTTGGCCCATTTCTTGACACCAGATTTTCAAAATCACCATCTTGCAGAAGACAGCATTGAAACAGATGGTAGGAGAGCGGGAAATGCAAAGAAAACAGATTTGATCATTGGAAACAGTCAGGAGAATGAAAGATGGGAGCTACCAGAAAGTTGAGTAACACTGAAATGAGATTATGATCTTTATAGTCTTTCCAAGTCTTTTCTAATGGTTTTGGTCATTGTTTTTCAGGTGTTGGTGTTGGTAGGTTTTGTTTGTTTGCTTGGGATGGGCGGGGTTGGAAGGTTCGTAAGGTTCATATCTTGTGATCAATCTCCTGAAGATGAATTGACCTTAGAGAGAGGGATAAAGTGTTTACATCTGGATTCTGGTAGCAAATTAGAGACAAAAAGAGGGTGCCCTAATTGATGTTATCACACTCCAGAGTCTGTAAGCAAGAAAGGAAAAGGACTGTACCTCTCTGTGTTTAGCAGCAGAGGCACTGTACATGGAGGGATGTTGAGATTCCACCCTGTAGCTCTGACTGAAAGTCAGGTGACTGTGCACTCCAAATTTACATTCACTGTCTCAGTGCCTGATGACGCCTTGAGAACAAGACTCTTGCATGAGATTGTCTTTTGCAGATTAAACTTTCCAGACTGTAACACAGATCAAAGTAAGGTGTGACTGTTTCCCTGTTGCATTGAGAAGGGAGCAGTGTGAAAAGCAATTAAAAGTATTTCTACCTGTTTTTAATTTTTATCTTAGATGATCTTCCCAACAATGGAAACGAATAGTTGAGGGCATCAACCTGTAAACTCCTATTCCTATGATGGATGTTTTCACTGTACCACTGTGGTAACCTCTAAAAGACACAGAGAGAGGCATGAGTTTGGCTGTTCACATAAATTGAAGTTTAACTGGTATCCTAAAGTTTTATCTAGGTTCTGTTGAAATGGCTGAAGTAAGTCCTAGCTTCACCACATGGCATACCGAGCCTACAGCAGGTTGATTCTACCTCAGTGAATACTTTGTTAGGAAAGCTTTGGGATGTATGCTGGTGACTTTATTTGATGTGGGAACAAGCTCTGTAAATATTTTAACTCAAGTTAGCTTTAGGCACTGGAAGTAGCCATCCTAGACTCTCACTATAGTCAGTGGAGGAACTATTCTCTGAAGGATGACTCAGAGCAACTGTTGGTGCTCTTCTCTGGAGGCTGGAGACTTCAGTGAAAGCACCTACTTCTCCCCTCTGTTTATAGAGATAAGGGCCATCTAACTTTGGAGGTCAAAGTATTCTAAGTTGGCTTCTGGGAATAGCTCCTATCTCCCATGTATTTGGGGGCTGAATAGATTTGGAGCTGGAGATGTGGCACCCTAAGTCTCTGTATGCCCAGCAAGGCCACAGAGGCAACACCCTAAGCAAGTCCCCTCCAGTGAGAAGCAGTGTTTCAAAAGGTGTCTTTAGTCCATCAACTGCGATCCAGTGTTCTGTTTATAGCTTAACAATTAAATTAAAAGTCCACTGTGAAGTCAAAGTGAAAACACCCTTTGATTTGGCATGGGATCCATTCACAGGTGCTTTTCTACCACTAGTTTTTCCCTGAATTAATCAAAAGCTCAAGAAAACCCGCATCAGGACACACAGATAAGGAAAACAAGTTAGCAGGGTCCTTTCCTTGGCTTTCTCCTGTGGGCTCCTGCTGGAATTCACCTCCCTCCTACAGCTTAGGTCTTTGCTCAGACTTCAGCACAGCACTTACCCTTCCTTGGTGGGAAATGTTAAGAAACTTAGCTGTACCTATTGTCAGATGTAATGGCATGATTCATCTGGAGACTTCTGCAGTGCAGACACATCCCGCTCAACCTCTCACCCAAGGTTTATTCTCTCTAGTCTAGCCAATGCAGTCAATGGAGGCAAGGCCATGATTCACCTCATCCTAAGCAGATGTCTAAAATGGGGCAGATGACTCGTGCCCTAGAAACGCCTGTTTCTCTCCTCTGACTGATTACAAAAGCAGCTTGGGGTGTGTAGATCAGCTGGAGACATAAGAAGATGAGATGAGCACAGCTCCCAGTCAGTGTGAGCTACCTGCCTTCTTCTCATTGGGAAGAGACAGGCACTTTTGGAGGGCAGTCCATAGTTGCCTCATCTTCTCTCCCTGGAGCAGGAAGAATTGTTCTTTAATATTAGGTGAGATGAATCTTCAACTGAAACCACAGCCGAGGCGGAAAGAGGCACCTGAGTTTTGGAAATCAGCTGAAAAATGTTCCCTTTCACAGGCACCTTTTACCTTGTCCATCTAAAGTTCATTTACTTGACAGTGCTAGAGCAAAGGAGAGTGGAGACATATCCCTGAGTGCCTGTTGATAATTCAAACACACCAAGCTGTTCCCGAATGAAAACCACATAGCAAAAAAAAAAAATGAATGTAAACAGAAATACACACTGCCCAGGCAGGTTTCTGTTTGTCATTAATTCTGAGCAGAAAAGCCAATCGAGACATTTAATTAGAAGAATAGGAAATTATACTCTAAAAATCCCTTCAGTTTTAGTAATCAAGGTTATTATTAGAAGCACCAGTAAAAACACTTAAAAAATTTATCCAATTAGCTGCATATCTGCTGATCTCTCTGCATAGCTGACTTGTTTGTCTCTAAGGCTTCAACCAACATAATGGTTCGTGGACACTCCTTTCAGAAGACTTCCATTTGTCTCAGCACAGATTCTGCACTCCAATTGTTGTGGTTTTTAATTTTACTCTGCTCATTTTAACCGGAGCAATTCACAGACTGATGGTCAAAGCAGGTTTTGCATATCCTCGTGACAGCACCACAAACCTGGGTTTTATGAAAATACAGCCCTGGTTTTGAAAACTCCCAGATTAAAATTGGTGTGTGAGCAAAGTGAAAATCTGCTAAACTAATAACTGGAGGGACACTGGCAGACTTTTAGTACTTTATTTTTTAAGCACTTCAAACTGATAAAGCCTTGCAAAGGACATGCCTGCACCAAGCAAGTGTGGAAATATTTTACTAAAGAGGAGAAACTCTTTTCCAGAATGTACTTTCAGAGAGGTTACCAATGGAGCCATGGCTCCAAACTTCCATGCACCCTTGCACTAATGTTTGTAGTAACATGAGCCCAGTGTTTCACACAGGAGAACAGCCTTGATGTTGGAGCAGCATTAAGTTCAGTTGGGTTTTTAGAAGCTCTCAAGGTCCAATCTGCTCAAATCTTTATAATCAGTTTCAGAAGTTACCTGGTAAGGTTCAAACACAAAGGGCACGTTGATTAATTGTGTGGTGTTTGTCAGTTTTTGGTGCTTTTCCAAAGTCTTAGAGCACAGTGTCTTCTACTGTTGGTGTTATTACCTTGTGTAGCTCTGGAAGTGCTTTTGATTCCCTGAGCTTCCTTGGATGCAAAGATTTCTGATAAAAACTGCCTGCACTAGTGCAAGTATGCTTGGCTTCCGAAGAAAGAAATGTGGCTTAACCTCTGTCTGCAAATGGAACTGACTGCATGAGGTGAGCATCTTTGGGAAGAGGCACAATGATGAGACGATGAAGGAAAGGGAAGAAAGATATTAAGGGTAGAGTTGCTCGCTTGTTGGTCCTCTAGGAAACTTGAGGAGAGAGATAATGATGTTATTTTGGAGAGAGATGGCAGTGGAAAGGATACTTTCTGGAGAGCAGAGTGCACAGAGGAACTGAAAATGTTGATTTTCTGTCCCCATTCCTGGAAATCAAATACAAAGCTGAATGCCAGACTGACATCATCTCTTTTGCGTGTGTTTCTTTCCAGGTCCTTGGCAATTGGTCACCAGTATTCCTCCCTGGGGACTCAACCCATCCTCTGTGGGAGCATCCCAGGACTGGTCCCCAAACAGCTGCGCTTCTGTCGGAACTATGTGGAGATCATGCCCAGCGTAGCAGAAGGGGTGAAGATTGGGATCCAAGAGTGCCAACACCAATTTCGAGGGAGGAGGTGGAACTGCACAACTGTCAATGACAGCTTAGCCATCTTTGGACCCGTGCTAGACAAAGGTGAGCCCTGTGATACGTGTTTGGTGAAGGCAAGGTCCATGGTGGAGTAGCTTCAAAGGTTTTGATAAACCCACTGTGAACTTGTTTCTGTGAGATAAAATTCCATGTAAAATGGGCTGGTAGAGATAGGACAGAATTTCAAAAAAGGAGACAAAAATCTGTGGGCCCAGGACTGTATCCAAGCTTTTCAAACCTAATGCAGAGGCACTTTAGGTAGAGACAAGAAGAAATTTAAACATTCTCATAGGGGTGACAAGTAAATCTATGGCTTCCAAGTGTAAGGTGATGGGCTGCAGGGCAGTGTCTGAATGCTGACATGGTTGGGGATGATTCCTAGGGGCTGGACTTTTTAGACATCATCATTGTTGATGCCATAGTGGGATACAATGAAGAACAAAGGCCTGAGGAACTCATCCTCAGTTAATGGTATTATTTTCACTGGGTTATGAATATGGCAAATTAAAACAAATTCTGACCCAGGGCATTCAAAATCTTGGGGCAAAACATATCTAATAGTTCCCATTTATACCAACGTTTTGTTCCCAGTTGTTGAACACAGTGATGTTCGAGTGCTTGGCTGACTCTTGCTACTCTCTGTTCTTTTCTCCTATAAGTGAGCAGGGACCTATTTTAGCTCACAAGAATTGTTTTATCCTTCTTTGCCCTTGTAGTGTGCCTTCAAACTCCAGTCTGGGCCTACATTTAATAGCATACCAGAGAGCACTACAGCAGCCAGCAGAGAACCGAGCTGTGGTCAGTATAGCAGGGCTTCCATCAACCCTAACAGGCTACACACAGCCAATGGGTGGATACCATTACCCCATTAAAGCTGGGACACCGTGCTAACACCAGTGCCACCATTCAGGTTTATCACAGAGGGATCAGCCCCAAACAATTACACTTGTAGGAGCTGCAGTGGGGTGCACTTAAGCCCATATCAAGATGTCATATCACAATGTTTGGCATAGAATTAAAGCAACTGTTCCAGGAACATCACTTCTGAGTGACTACAGCATTTGAATTAGGTCTGCATAGCAAAATATTTTCTCATAGGCACAAGCCCAGGGTGACTTTCCCGAAAGCATACACTGAGCACAGGGATTAAGTGAGACAGATAACCTAACACCTTTGTCTTGTCTGGATGTCATAGAATCATAGAACGGCTTGGGTTGGAAGGGACCTGAAAGATCATCAAGTTCCCCCCCTGCCATGGGCTGGTTGCCCCCGACCAGCTCAGGCTGCCCAGGCCCCATCCAACCTGGCCTTGAGCACCCCCAGGGATGGGGCACCCACATGCCCTCTGGGCAGCAGTGCCAGGGCCTCACAGCCTCTGAGTAAAGAATTTCTTCCTAGCATCTGACCTAAATTTCCCCCCTTTTGGTTTAAAGACAACTGTCCTATCACTATCAGACCATGTAAAAAGTTGCCCCCCCTCCAGCTTGTAAGCTCCCTTCAATACTGAAGGGCACAATGAGGTCTCCCCAGAGCTTTCTCTTCTCCAAGCTGAACAAGCCCAACTCAAGGAGATGTGGAGCATCTTGGGTGAGATGCCTGATGTTCTTCTGTAGGAATGATAGCAGGAGAGAAGCAATCTTCACCTTCTCGCTGACCGAAGGGGCCCCGATCCCACAAGCCTTATCTCACAGCTGCGTCGGCATGAAGGGTCTGTCCCTGCTCCAGTCTGCAGGCTTTCAGTAACCAGGCGCAGCGAGGGAAAGGAGGCTGGGACGATTTCATAACTGAAGAATGTTGTTCCTTGAGGGAGAATCAAACCACCCTTCAGTTTTACTTCACCTACAGCAGGAGGGGGGAGAAAAAACAGCTCAGTCACATTCTTGTGCGGCAGATCCCCCAGGGTAGGAACATATTTGAGCTCCTACACAGAAAGAGAGAAGGAGAAACAGAGAGAAAGAAAGAAAGAAAGCAAAACTCTGTTTTGTGGCTGGAATTTTAAGTCACTCGAGATCCAACTTCAGCTCCTCATCACATGCACTAACATAGTCACTAAAGCAACTCCACGACTATCTGGACTTCTTTGATTGCAAAGGATTGATTTTAATGCCTTCAGGAAACACTTCCTAGGCCCCAGTCTCTCCGGGGCTGGCTCGCTGTCTGAGCTGCCCTTGCTGCTTTGCTATCTCATTGCTAATTCAGGGCTAGCCTTGAGCTGTGATTCAGCAGTGCCAAACTGTCACCAGACCGCTCCCCTTAAGAGCCATATTCTGATCTGAAACCAAACTCTTTTTCCCCATGAGCCTGTTTGTGGGAAGAAATCCCATCTGTTTTAGCTCCAACTATATGTAGGTAACTATACATATATTGTATATGTAGTATATATATGTACATTTAGCACATCAATAGCCAGGATGAACGAATCACGTATTAAACCACAACGGTATTCATGAGCACATCTACAAGGGAACAATGATGCTCAGAGAATCCAGACCAGCCTCTGTTTGAAGACAACACCCAACAGTTTTGGCCCCATGGCCTTCTAGCTCAAGCCATATCAGAAGCAGAAGCCCCACAACCCATCCAGCCATCCACTCCCTTGGTTTTGCCTGCCCCTGGCTGTGGAATAGATGTTCTTTATTCAAAGGGAACAGTGCTGTCTTCACTGTGCTGTGGTGCCTGCATGGGGAAAGAGACAGGCATTAGCAGGAGGTAATGTTGCTGTGGGGCTGTTGGAAGAGAGTTCTTCTCCTTCATTTGGTTTTGCACAAAAGCAGCTGTGCAGCTTTGGGGAGAAAATTTCAGATCGATATCACCATTGGGTCTTCCTTCTAAATTGATAGGAAATGGGTTTTTCAGGTATCCTACATTGTTGGGAATGCAGGGAACAGGACACCCTTATAGGAAAAGAAGCAAGTCTGATCTCCTTGCTAAACCTACCTAGCTGTCCATCAGTCGTGTTAAGCTGCTCCAGTTTCTAACCTCCCCAAAGATCAAATCTCACCTACTGTGGAAAGAGCAATACCCTTCACTTGAGCTTTTCTAATAGAGCGGGTTCTAGAGGAAAAAATCTGTTCTCATTTGTTTCTGTGGGACTCATAATATTTTTTCATGTGTACGGTGTGAAGCAGTGAAGCAGACTATGGATATAGCCATGCGGCGTTGAGAAACCATGCCAGCCACAGCTAGTGCCCAGCTACTTCCCTGAGAGGCTGGGCTGTTTGTGAGGCAGTTTCCATAGCTTTCAGCTTCCAAAGGATCAAGGAAAGATGTTTAAGTTGTCTTAAGAAATACGCAGGATAAAGCTTTGGAGGATGTCGTGGAGGGACACGCCTTCACCAACAACAGAAAGTGAACTGTGCAACCCAGCAGGCGTTTTCCATCTCAGGCTTAAGCGACTATTGGGAGTGGTGTCACTTGACCTGTTTTTAACATTTAGGGACTGAAGACACTGTTTATGGTTAGGTTGCGGTGCATTTTCTCCCCTCTAAGCACAGTGCAAGCTCTCTTTGAAACTCCTCTGGGCAGAAATATGAACCAATCTGGAGAGAAGGAACACAATAAAAGCTTCTCGTGGCCTTGTCTCTGTAAAGGACCTCAGCACATAATTAAGTCAAAATAAAAGTTTCCTCTGTCTCCTCCCCCTTTCAATAAAAGTAAATTGCCTCAAACTATTTAAGCCCCTCAGTTGGTTTAAATTTAAAAAGGGAGCCCTTGTCTATCTATTTCTTTCACTCACTCCCACCTCCTTCTGCTAAAGACTGGCTGGGGCTCTAAACCTGCCAGCTGGGCTGAGAAATGGTTAATAGTTATTGTGGAGGAGCAGCTTTTAATGAACTATTGAAGAATGATACATTGATGGAGTAATGGGAGTTTAAGTCGCTCTGTAATGAAACAGGTTCTCAGCGCGGACCCATTGTGGTGTAAATATGGCACGTCTCTCCCACTGTTTGGTCAGGGCTAAATAGCAAAGGCCAGAGGGGGGTCAGCTTATGGGGTCTTCGCTTTAGTTAATCAATCTGATTGGATTAGGGTCACTGCGATCCCTAATAATGTCAAAGGTTACGCCAAACTGGATTAAATGCTTTGTTGGGGAGGGCTCAGATTCTTTCAGCTTTCACCGATGGGGCTTGTTTATTAGAGTTTAACACTCGTGCAACCTTTGGAAGTCGCTCCATCTCCTTTTTGTACATCAGGGCGTTTGCTGGCATGCAATGGGGCTTGGACGAGCCGGGGCGGGTGGCTTTGTCAAGCATCTGCACCCGTCGGATGTGTCCTCTGAGGACATATATCAAATTCCCCGCTGGACAAATGAGAGCCTAATGGGTGACGCGGAGGCTCAGGGGCATAAATTCATTCCGGAAATAATTGTTGGCCGTTGCCCCTGCTAGAATGGAAATGACCAAAGCCACAAATGGAAATGACCAAAGCCACAAAAACGATGGAGTGACCCATTCTTCATGGCAAAGAGATGCTCTTTCTGGTACAGCTCCACTCTGTGCAGTTACCAGGATGGCTATGGTGTGGAATACGGCATATTTGAGACCATACCATTGCTTCAGCTGGGTAGACATCTTGCTTTCCAGCACAAATCAAGGTGGGATGGCATGTCATCCACGGCAACCACGATTCCTAAAATCATGATTTTCCCACAGAGGACACTGTCCTATAGACAGCAGAGCATCCTTCAGAAATTGATTCC
This sequence comes from Numida meleagris, assembly GCF_002078875.1. Classification (NCBI taxonomy): domain Eukaryota; kingdom Metazoa; phylum Chordata; class Aves; order Galliformes; family Numididae; genus Numida; species Numida meleagris. The sequence goes on along the minus strand of NC_034410.1, from coordinate 1,626,361 downwards.
AAATCGTTTCCTTGATGGCCACCTGGCAAAGGAAAGGGGCAGCAATAATAGTATGTTACTGATACAGATATGAAATCACTGGATCTCAGATGCCTCTGTCCTCCTCCCATTACTTCCTTTCCTGCAGTAGTGTTGATGTTTAAGGCTTGTCAGGACTGCCAGTTTATCCAGATTTCTTGCACGATGCGTGCTGGAGCATTTCACCCCAAGACTTCCGGAATGAACCCGAAATCTGAATTTGACTAGGACATCTCTTCCCAAAAGTTGCCTTATCTCAGCATACCACCAAGAGATAGAGGATCTAGCACTCCTTTTAGTAGTCTCGATGCTGCACTGCTCTGGCATTGACAATCACCCACTGTGTTTGTCTCTCCTAGATTCAGGACAACCCTTCTAGAGCAAAGCATTGTCTTTGCTACTTACTCTAAACACGTTGCTTGGGAGAACTTCTGACATTGCTCTCTACCACAGGAAATTCAAAAGCCGAAGCCGAGGCCTGCAGAACAGCATGGGTCAGCAAAATTTTGGGTGCACCATGTCAGACAGCGAGACAGGTCATGGGAGTTTCATCTGATGCTGGGGTCCTCCGGGCCATGATTCATCTGATGTCTTGTAGACATCTGGGATGAAACTATTCACACCCTGATGTTTCTGCATCACTGCACCAACCCAGGATGGGAAACCAGGGAGACCGGCTCTTTGGTGGGAAGGCTCCTGCCCCCAGGGATCACATGAGGGGCAGAAAAGGCAATCACCTAGCTTGGAGATACGGGATTCAGGTGACAGCTGGTATTGTATGGGATGCAGGGCATTGTTTGAAGCTAGACTTAATTTGGATTCTGGATCTTCTGGAAATAAGCCCTGTGTCTCTCTCAAGAAAGCCATGACATAGCTCACCCTGTGCCTAGCAAAGCCCATTTGAGCTTTTCCCCAGGCTCAGCAGGAATGGAGCAAGACTCTTAAATTAGTTATAATAGCTGGGAGACACAAGTCTCCTTTCTTTTTTTTTTCTTGTGTCGTAACAATACTGCTCCACGGGCTCTCAGATAGTGCTGATAGTCACCCCAGGCTCCCTCTGTAGCTAGTGGAGAGCAATCACTATCTCCGGAGAGCAATTCTTCTGACCTATCTGAGACACCTATCTCAGGATAACATGAATCATACCAAGATGTTTATTCCTCTCCACTGACTATAGAGGGAGCCTAGGGCTACAGGCTCAGTCTTCCATGTGTACTTCTTGGAGGCCCACTTGGGGGGCAGAAGGTTCCCACCCCCGTCTCTCTCCTGTTGGAAAGCGGTCCTGCCACGCAGCCCCTGTTGGAGAGGCCACTTTAGTAACGTTAGAACATGGCACTGGAAAGGATCTCCTGGACCACCGAATACAGGCAATCCCTTGCTATTTCAGGCATAATCCCATCTCATAATGTCTTGCGTGATTTAAAATTAAGATGTTTAGCAGACCTCATCATATTTTCCTGATGGCATTCTGGCATCTCTGTTGTCTCCGTGCCAAATGCTTCCCCCCCTTTCCCTGCTCTAGATCAGACTTCTTCACTGCTGCAATAAAGTAAGGCATGAGCAGAAAGCCACAAGATACTGATCCATCCAGGAGGTTAGTTACATGTAGGAGGTACTCTCTGCTCTCTCATGAAACTCTTCCCAAGAGGATCTGATTTCCAACCACACCCTGTCTACCTCTCCGCTAATGGCAATTTGGGCAGCTGCCCCGGTATCAACAACGGAGATCTACAAACTCTACCCTGTAACTATGGGGAAGGAAACTGGAAGGATCAGGATTGAAAATGTGACTATGCAAGCTCCGCTCAGCCATCAAGATGCATAAATACTGCAGGCCAGAGATTTGCCAGTGCTGCTGAGAAACAGACTGGCAGCTCCTGGCTCAGGACAGAAGCATTGGTTTTGTTTTGTGTCAGTGTAAGCTGAGCGTGGAGCTGGGGATTACTTTGGGATATGAGACAGCAACAACCATATTGCAGCCAGTATATTATATCTATATTATATAAGCCAGTGTACTGTGTGTATTACGTAAGTCAGTAAATCACAGCACTGCCTGAGTCCACGTTCCAGCTCACAAGTGCAAAGAAGCTCATATCTATGGGTGCAGCATTTCTGTGCTGACTTTTACCTGCCTAACTCAGCACCAGGGAGGAAACGCAGTTTGAGGAGTTCTATATGAGCTGTAGTTACCTCTCTGGTTTGCAGCCCACATCAGTATTGGGAGATTGCACGGAGCCTTGGCAAGAACAACGTTGCAAACAAATGCTGAGGGCAATTGCCACTGTGTTAGTCCTTCAGCCCTTGGGAGCAGGGTACCAATGGGCAGCACTCTGGTACGCATACCCTCTGGTATTGGAGAAGCATGCCCAGGGAGGTGGTGAAGTCACTGTTCCTGGAGGTGTTCAGGAAACATGGAGATGTGGCACTGAGGGACGTGGTCAGTGGGCACGGTGGTGGTAGGTTGGGTTTGGACAAAATTATCTTAGTGGTCTTCTCCAATCTTAATGATTCTGTGATTCTATTCTGTGATGGGATAGCACCCAGAGTATTATTGTTAGCATCGTATCTGGTTGCACTTGGCTCTCCAGTCCCAAGGAGAGCAACTGAGCCAGCTGGAGGCTGCCTGTGCCCCGTGTTGGGTGGGCTCAGGTGTAGACTGGGATTCTTTGCAGGAGGTCGTGCCCTGCTCACCCTTCCACCTGGAATAAAGACCTGGCTCTTGTACCTCTGCAGAACCCTCTGCAGAGGAGACAGCCCATGCAAAGAGCTGCTTTCTGCAGCCAACCCCCTGGCAGAAGCTTAAACCCGAGAGAGCAGCGATGGTGAAAAGGAAACGGCAGCAGCGCCAGGAGCTGATCCTGTTTGTTTGCTGCGCTTCCTCCTACCTCCCACTTCACCAGGCTTCAGCTGTCAGCCCCGACATGGAGAATTTTCTGGCGACTAAAACACGAGACTGGGGATCAGGGAGGGGAACGGGAACAAGACAGCCCATGGCTACAAAACCGGTGCTGTCTCTCCCGGCGGCGGGAGGCACTGGAAACTTCTGCCTCCGGCAGCACGCACAATGAGATGGGCTGGCAGTTATAGATTTATTTCCTTCCCCCCC
>NC_034410.1:1611199-1623217 GCF_002078875.1 Numida meleagris | reverse complement strand
CCCCCCTTCCCCTTTCCCTGCTGGATACATCGCATTCCCCAACTGGGCTCAGGCTGGTTGCAACAAGGAGCTCCCTCTGCCGCATCCCAGAGTGCCAAGTCCAAGCGTGGGAGCTAGTCCTAGACAAAAGGCAACAGTAGAGGGAGCTGATTAGCATCCCTTTGTCCTGGGAGAATCCCGGCCCCAAATGGGCCCTCGGCGCTCAACGGGCGGCACAAACACGCACACGCATGGACGAAAGCCAGGGAGAGGGAAAAGGGGACAGCAAGGCCACCGCGGTGGGCGCTGGGGGAAGGGGACGTGGTGGCTTCAACCCTCAGCACGGCTGTGACCGACCATGCCACGGGACTGGTCCTGGGCTGGGGTCCATGAGGGTACGCCCGTTATGTACCAAGCATCCCAAAGAAGCAAAGTCTTCTGACAAAGAGGGATCCGAGCTTGTGAATGTGGCTTTTTTTTTTTTCTTTTAGCCCTGGGGGATGTGTTGTGAGCTGGCAGTGCTGAATAGAGGCAGGGATTTTAAGGGCTGTGGGATCATCTGGTCAAATTCGTATATAAAAAGCAGAGAATTTCCTCCAGAGCCTCCGCAGACAGATATGGCTGGGCAGCAAGAGGAAAAATGGAGCATATAAATCTGCCCTGCACACTCCTTTTTACATGGCAGGGGAATTGATGCAATGCAGGGGTCATCCCCATGGCCTGTCTCCCTTCTTGGCACTTCCCATGGGGCTGGAAAGCAAAGCACAGCCCAGGCATTTCTCAGCAGGAGATAGGTTAGCACGGTCCCTGCAGAGGTCTGGTGCAGGAGAAAGTGTGTTTCTTAATGGCTTAACTCCTATGGTTCCCTGCTCGTCTCTCATCTTTGAGGGAGCACATTTGTCAAAGGAAGGTCTCTTGTCATCCAAGAAGATCCCTAGGATTAACAAAGAGGCAGGAATCGAGAATCAGGGAGGCAGAAAGGTTAAAAGGGATCATTATGGCTCTGTTTCTGTTGTACCTGTGAATGATGTGCTCGAGTGATGAGGGCCCTGCTGCACTGGCTGCTGCATAATTGATTGAGCAGTGATGACAACGCAAGAAGGAGAGTAAAGCAGACTTCTGGGGGTCCCAAACACTTGGGGGACACAAAGTCACAGAATCAGACATATTTGTGGGAAGCAGCACCCTGCTGAAATACAGAATCATAGGCTTAGGTTGGAAGGGATGGGATGGACCTTAAGGATCATTTGGTTTAAACATGCTTTGGTGTGCATTGTGGTGATGGGTTGGCAGTTGGACTAGATGATCTTAATGGTCTTTTCCAACCTTAATGATTCTATGATTTAGTTCCAACCCCCTGCCATGGGCTGGTTGCCACCCATCAGATTAGGCTGCCCAGGGTTCCATCCAGCTTCACCTTGAATGCCTCCAGGGATGGGGCACTACTTTGCAGGGACTTGCAGGGTAATCAGAGGTGCTGCACAGGAGAGGCATTTTTTGGACAAACAGCGTAAGATACATGAAGACAAGGTACCTGAGGATGATGTAAAGTGGACCCCAAGGCATTAAGCAGGGAAGCATATGGTGCTCCATCTTCTATGCACCTCCAGTGCACTCCCATGGGTCACTAGAGATGCTTCGAGGGGTCCGGTCCACAGCACGTTACTGTAAAAGTGACGATTCTTGGGGTCCCTTCCAACCCAAGTCAAAAGAGCCCATAAAAGAGGATTAGGAATATGTCTCAATATAGATATGCTTCAGGGAAGGACTTGAAGGAAGTGGTCATGGTCCTGTTTCCATTGGGGTTGAGAGCAGGGAGTCTTTTTTAGGAAGCAGGAGTCAGCGTGGTGAAACTCAAGCAGGCTTTGGAGCTTTGGCTGCAGATGACCACAGAAACTGAAGGCAAAGCACAGACAGAAAGACAGAGAGTCCACCAGAAAGTGGGAAGCACACTGCTATTCACAAGGCTTGTGGTGGAACTTGGACATGGATACAGGTCATGAGTGGAGGAATGAGGAGCATCTTTGTCTTATTATTTCATCTTGTTTCATCTCATCCTTCCTGTAGAAGGAAAAAGAGTTTATAAAGCGTACGTGTTATCTGGCTGCCTTTTCCAGACCCAGCCTGGGCCAGGGATGGGGAATAAGGCAGAAAAGAGAGATTCTAGTTCTGTTTCAGGCTCTGCTTTTTACTTTGATAGAGACAGTGGAGCAGGTCCTTGTTCCGCTCCATATCCATTTCATATGGAGAGGACCTCAGAAATTACAGGATACTTCAAAGAGCAGGTCGTATGTAGGGCCCTGAAGCTCTTGCAATATCATTTAGGTAGTTTTATTGGCCTACTTATAACTGTTGCTCTCAAGTTTGATCAATGGGGCAGTAATGCATCACAGAACATTTCCTGGTAGGCTGCAGTTTGTTGACTAAGCATCTGGCACAATTTCCTCTCCATTATTTCCAGGTGCCAAATCACATTAAATGATAGCTAATAATTATGGTTTATCCTTTCCTAATCATGCTGCTTTCCCAGGGAAGCTGTTGCCACAGGGATGTTGTGGGAGTGTGAATGGGTGGGGAGGGCACAAGGAGATATTTCTATTCACCCGGAGCCATAAAAAAAGTTGGAGACCCCTTAGGCTAGGCACACAGGATCCAACCGAGGATATATTATATCTTGCTTGAAACGTATTTATTTATTTTCTGGGCTATTTTTCCATAAGAAAAGTCAGCCGCATCAAAATGGAGATGTTTTGCAAGACCTTCTAAATTGCAAGGCAAAAAAATGCAGCGTTTCGGACTGTCTTTCTTTGTACTTTTCAGATAGTTTCATCTGAGTTCTTGAAAAGAACTCATTTAACTTCTTTTCATTTTGAACATGATCTTATGTCAAAATAGCAAGTCATTATACTATCAAAGAAGCTCATTGCACAACATTTAATATTTCATAGAATATTGAAGTGTTTTGATATTATTGAAGCGGAATGATTTTTTCTTGTCAAAATTCCAACACTGACAAGAATAAATGCTTCAACAACCTATTTTTTCAGTCTTTTATTGTGTGGAATCATTCAGACGCTCTTATTTTCTGCCTAATTTTGAACTCTCTCTCGAAAAAAAAAAACCAGAATTTCCCATAATATGTAAATTTAATTCTTTTGGCCCTCGTTACTAGCCTGAGGCATGGCATACTCTTCAGATAACTCCTTCATTCTGACAAGCTGCCTAAATCCAAATTCACCAAGAGTGAAGTATCAGCAGTGCTCTCCTAAGGACCCCCTAAATTCATAAAGCAGCCTTACAGCTCTATAAAACGAGGGCTGTAACAGATAGGCCCCAAATCCATGACTCATTCTCCCCGTCATAAAACTCCGAGTCCCATCATGAAGGTGCTCCAACAGGAAATTGCACAGATTCTTCTTAGAGAAGTAACAAAAGGTGGCAAAGTATTTTAGTGCTGTTGATTCTTGGTGGAGAAAGATGTCTGCGTTCATCTAGCATTTTCAGTTTGCTTCCCTAACCGCATTTTGGATATAGATTCTTCTGCAGCTGAGTTTAAGTATGTAGATGTGTCTTGAGAGAAGTATATGGGAGCCAGTCTGTAGGATGTCCAGTCACTGCCCAGCACAGTGGCGCTGTGATGAGATTTGTAATAGATACAGAATCAATTACAGCTCAAATTAAGAATATCGTCTACATTTAGCTCTCCTGAGCAGTGTCTTCTCAGTCAGATGTTACTTGTGCCTGGACACAGTGGAGATGACTTAGTGAGCTCCTGAAAGGAAGGCACCCACATATGATAGGTTTTGCCAAGTTCTCCATATGGCTTTATTAATTATAACCTGGCTCCAACACATCCCCATATGATGTTAAAGTTGAGGATAATACAAATAGAACAAAATACTGTGCAGCCCCACTGAGCTGCATGCAGCTTTCCAATGGCATCTTGTCTTCTTGTGGTGGTTCTCAGGAGGCCAAATGGACACTGAAGCTTTTGAACTTCGCTGTCAGTACCAAGCACCCATAATCATATGTAAGAATTAAAAACGGTCCCTGAAGCTCTGTCGCTTCAATCCAGGGCAACCATTAGCCTTCAGACAACTTCTGACTCACCATACACTTGTATTTTAGCTCGTTATTCATGTTAAGGCCAATGCTTTCAAACAACATAGGGAAGAAAGAGGGAAAAAGGTGTTTGTTTTATGCTTCTTTAAAGGAATCCAAACATCTCTCTGTGTTTAAGCTGACTTCCCCAGTAGACGCTTTGGAAATGGATAACACTGTGCTCTAACAGCCACACTCACCGTTAGAGCTCTGGCACAAGCCTCATGCATTCTGCTTACTGCAAAATAGTAGTTACACAGTCTTCAGAGGAGGAAAGATGCAATTAAGAAATATTTGTATCAGCACTACAGCTTCACTGGAAAAGAAGCTGTAATCATCAGTGTTGCAACTCAGTGAGATCACTGCATCAAGCAGTCTCAGCTGTAAACTACGTGTATCTGTATATTTTACAGTGTTGATCACTATTGTGTTTTTAGCAAAAGCTGGCAGCGTACTGGGCTTCTCTTGCTAGGGCTGGGTCTTTGGGGATTTGAGGGGCTATAGGGCTGACTGCTACTTTGCTATTCCATTGCTGCTCCTCCTCTCTGGAGGATTGTGCCCACTGATGTTTTAGAGTTTTCTTTGATCCTATCAGCACTTCTAGAATAAGAAGGGCATTCTCATTTCGGACTGAGTAACTGAACCAGGTAACCCGGCTTAAAATGACAGATGATCTAGGCTTGGTTCTAGCTGGGATCAGATAGCTTGAGATGAATCTCAATGTGCGATAGCAAATGTTCTTCACTCTATGAGCTGCATGCAACATATATCAGAAAGTTCAGGGTCATGGTGCACCAGTGCTACCTCAGATGATGATGGTGGCTCCTTTGGAGTTGGCGTGGGCAAGCAAGGCACAGCCTGGGCTAACAGCAGTACTGGGCTTTCTAGTCCCTACACAGCATAGCCCTGCCACTAACCACACGCCATAGCTGGGGAAAGAACTGTACACAAACATCAGAGAGCCAGATGTGATTCAGGAGCTGCTAGGGTGCCACCCCTGCTCTACCAGCCTGAACTTCGGCTACTCAGCCAAACTAATACCCAAACCTGCCTTGAACTTAACTTACTCACCCAAACTAATGCCCAAAATGCTTTGCCTTAAATACCGTTTTAACCTACCTTAGCTAATTGAGGTTAACCTGCCTGGGTGAAGTATGTGTATTCTGTTATTTTGATTTACTGGATGAGAACTCTTCATTTTCATGCTTTTCTGACCATCAGAATCCGCAGATGGTGGGCAATTGGCATCTTAAGTTAAACACATTTACTTAACAGGACTTCAAGCCTCAGAGATTGACATATTGCACTTTGTAAGGGCAAATACAGGCTCTGAAATCTGAAGAATCTCTACAGTTCCCCACCTAAATCTCTCCTCTCTAGAGGAGATCGCATCTGGGTGAAGTGGAAAACCATTCTCAGCTCTGCTTTGCTCAGCTCTGCTCTCAATTCCTAAGTATTCTGCAAGCTCCCCCCAACCCCTAAAATCAGTGCCTAGGTTTATTGTGATGCCTGTAGTGCCTATGCATATCCAGTAAAGACAACCAAACATGCAGATTAAAAGGAGAGCATGCCAGAATCTACATCATAACCGAGAAACAGACCATAAAAACAGTACATAATCAAGAAAGCCAAGAAGATGAGGAGAAACAGGAATAATTTATGGGCAGGAGATAATGTTTCTTTCCAGCGTTGGCACTGTTCCAATGCAGGATAGTTTTGTTTGGTGTATGTTGGGTGGCTCAACTTCACCATCTCTATGTGGCTGACGTCCTCCCACAGAAGGGTGTCCAGCAGCCTCACGACATCTGAGCCCTATTGTTGGTCACCACTGATAGACCCAGCATGGGATCCACGGTTGAATTCCTGAAGAAATTCAGCTCAAGAGCAACAGTGTGGTCAGCCATAAGCCAGGACCCCAACCTGATTTCCTTTAGCCCACTGACAGCTTTCCACCCTCCCCAGCTCATCTCCATTGTGAACACACGCAAAGGTTCCATATCCCCTTTGCCACTTGCTTAATCCATTCCTTCCCGCCCCACTGCCGATACAATAATGCCCCACTGAGGAGATCCACCCACCAGGAAATCTCCCTTTATCACCCCGCAAAGGAGCAGCCAGGTTTATCTTTACTGCTCTCCTGGAAAAGTAAATGAGGACTCATCTGCTCTAATCCCTCCTTAAGTCTCCAAGAGGCGGCCTGTGTTCCCATTTTAGCATATCTAACAGCTCCTACGTGTGTACCGCAAGGCTGCTGCTCCATGGAGGTAAATCACGTAGCAGCACATACTTCAAGTCCCTGCTGTCTCTCTCTGGAGACATAAACAGCACTTCAAGTAAATGGCTGAGCCTTTGGAACTTCATAAAAATGCCTGAAGAGTTGGTTTAAATGGTCTTGGAGATCTCCCTGAAGGATGAATCTCATGACTCATCTACGGTCTTCTGCTAGAGAGGCTGGGGAGCACTCCTTCATCACGGTGACGCACACCATTGCCGTAGGCCTCACTTTCAGCGTGGCAGCACTGACATCCCTGGTGGGGGTAGGAAACAGGTGTTCCAGTTTCAGAAAACTCATGACATCTCTGCAGCTACATTGGGATTGCACCAGAATGACAGTGAGATCTCTCCAGACTTTCACAAGTCCAGAAAAGACTTTAAAAGGCCTCAGACACTCTGGGCAAATGTCATCTGTGGAGCAGATGAAGGTTTGGGGTGAGGGTGATCACTTGGGATGGGAGGGACTGAACATTTTGCTTCTTGCTGTTCTTCAGGCTTTGCAGTTTCATGGTGGAAGTGTTCAGTTTGTTAGAGAGCACTGGAAGGTGTTTTGATGGATGATAATAGGCTGGCAAGGGTTGAAGAGGCCCCAGGCCTCTATCAGCACTGAGTGTGGGACATCCCACCCTGAGTCATGTTTGTGTCCTCACTATTATCCCAGCCAGTGGGCACTATGCACAACACATCCAGCCTTCCTGAGGGGAGTTGTCCTGGGCAGACTTTCGAACGAAACCACTATGGCACAGTTACACTGAACTGTTGGAGACCGAAATTTCTAACCAAGGCTGTGAATCAGATCTGGATGATGTTAAGCTGAAGACTGGGTGATTTGATCTCAGCCTTTTCCCAAGACCTAAACCAAGTTGGTCCTGTTAGCATAAACAAATCTGGATGACGTTTCCTTTGCTTTTGGGTCATGGTTTCTATTTGCCTCCTTTATTTGCATTGTCCTTGCCTATCTGGAATCACAAGTGCTAATATTTCTGCTAAACTCCTGAATCACGTTGTCCACTACAGAGACTTGTTGGGCCATGCAATATGCAAGCCCAAGAGTTTTTACTCCTCCCTTCTAACTTTGGAGAAGCATCCATTTGGAAGGATGCATTTTCAGGCCCATAGACGTCAAAAGCTTTGTTGTGCCAGCACAAATCCCAATTCCCATTTCCATACTCTCTCCTGCAAGCCTTTTGCTGGCAAGTCTGGAACTGCACCGAAGACGTGAGCCATTTGCATGATTAAAGGTTGCGGGACCAAGCTGATTAGAAAGATTCAGCAAATTTTCCAATCAGAGCATTAGCACAGATCCACTAGGTGAGGAGTTGGCTTCTCCTCAGAGACATGGAGTACCTTCCACTGGTTTCCACCAAGAGCTGGAAGTTCTCAGATACTCTCAGGATTGATCTCTGCACCTGCAGAGTGAATGCCTGTAAATATTGTTGTGGTTTTGATGGCTTTTTCTTTATAATATCAAAACCTTCTGCTTTGATTGGAGATGGGGGTGGAATCTGACACTGTTCTCTGGCATTTAGCTCCTAATTGGAATATTCCCCGTGGGTATTTTAAAAAAAATATTAAATTGGCCCAGATATTTTTTTATGAATAACACTTTAATTAAATTTTTACATATTAAATGTACATCAATAGAAATAGTTAGACAAATAGCATGAGTGTTAGTCATGTACAATCAAAAGGATGAATCAGCCGAAGACTGCGTATGTTACAACGCCCTCTCCCTCCGAGGGCACATGTGAGGTGCTGAAAGGCAAAGGAAATTACCATGAAAGACGGAAACGAGTGAGAAGAGAGAGCATAGGAAAAAAAGCCAGGAGAAAGGAGGGGTGCCACTGGGATTAATAAGGAAAGGGCTTCCCCACTGATACTGTGACTCAGACGCAAGTCACAGAGCCAAGGGACTTAAGCTCCATTCCCAACTCTGTCACTGATGCTACACTACTTTACAACATTCCTTTATCTTCCCCTCTTTCTTCCACTTCCACCTTCTTCTTTGCTTTGACCGGGTTAGTTTGATGAGCTCTTCTCCACGTCCACTTCAATCACAGGCGGGGGATTGGGGCTGGACCTTCAGAAGAGCAGTCTGATGGTGAGGGTAGTGAAGCATGAGAATAGATCGCCTGGGGAAGGGGTGGGAGCTCCAACCTGGGAGGTTTTTGAGAACAGGTTAGGCAAACATCTGTCAGGGATAGCTTAGGCAGACTGGATTCTGCCTCTAGGCAGAGAGATGCAACGTCCAGCTCTGATTTTTATGATTTTAAGCTTTTCTGGATCTTTTCTGAGCCGGTCAGTGCAACTGTAAAGTGTCTTCCTTCAGTGCATCCAAACAACAATTTCCTGCAAAATTGCAGGAAGTGAGGTGTCTCAGAATAATACTTCTGTAACAAGAGGCACCCTCAGTAACACTGGCTTCTCTAATTTACACCAGGCCAAGAGGAGAATCAAGCCCCATGTTTTCCTGCTGATGGCCAAACCATATTTTCTACTTCACCAGATTTATTCAGTAACTGATTTTCAAAGATATTTCCTAAGGGTTCTTGGTTGCTTTTTTTTTTTTTTTTTACACTTCACATATCATCCGCCCCCACTTATTGCATAGGGCAGTGACAGTGTTGCCACCAAGGGAGATTACATTTAATAGCAAGAGAGAAATCTTCGCAGCTCCCATCCCAAGAGGCCACAGATGCATGACTTTGATTTGTCGCTGTAAGATAGGCAGGGATGAAAGAAATGTGTGCTGTTAGTAAACCCTTAAGGTACTGGGTTCCTCCAGCAGTCTGGTAAATGCCTTCCACTCCCACTAAAGTCACTGAAGACAGTGGATGCAGATCAGGTCATCATACCTCCTTCCCATCCAAGCTGATATGCTGGGTCAGGGGTCCTGTGTTGTTCCCACCAGCTCTGGGGTGCCCATGTTCCAGCTATGGGGTGCGGATGCTCTTTTGCACCCTGCAGAAGAACTGCAGGAGCATTTAGGATCCAAAATGAGAAACAGCATCACGCTCAGCTGTCAGACATGAAGGCAGGGCTGATATAAGAGCAAATAGGCTTTTAGTGTATTTGAAGCAAAAAGAATAAGAAGTGTAAGCTGGGAGTTGCAAGTTTTTGTGCTGTCATAGAATCACAGAGTCATAGAATCATTTGATTTGGAAGGAACCCTTAAAGACCATCTGGTCCAACCCCCTGGCAATGAACAGGGGCACCCACAGCTCCATCAGGTGCTCACAGCCCTGTCCATCCTGACCTTGAGTGTCTCTGGGGACGGGGTACTCACCATCTCTCTGAGCAGGCTGGCAAAGCTCTGTAGCAGACTCCCAATACAAAAGAGAAGAATCGAAATTAGTAGTGATGTATAGCCTGAGGAAGAGATTGCTTCATCAAAGCAAAGGTTTTCATTTGGCTTATGATGGATTAATGCAAATGAACCCATAGACAGAGGTGGAAGCTGGAACCCTACATTTCTTCTGTGAAACAAAACCCACAGCACCTGCCTCTTCTTCCCACTTGCTCACACCCCCTGTTCTCAAAGAAACTTTCAGCACCACCTGGCAGTTATGCAGTTTGGGTGTCCATCATTTTCCTTGCCTGGGAGGATCAAACCCATGTGCAGATGAGGCTGGAAGAGATCATCTCCATAGCAGAGAGCATCTCCATAGTCTGCACGCTTCCAGCTCCACTCACCACAAGGGCTGACGAGTGTATGACACGGGGCTGGGTGAGAAAAATGCATCTCCCTAATTAGGTGGGTGGGTGTTGTATGAGCTAAGGAACCTTAAAATAATTTAAGCGTAAGATTAATGAAATTGGCTTGTTTTATGAATACAAATGATGACTGGTTGAGAAAGAGTTGTCTGGAGGTGTTAGGTATCGTTTTCTTTCGCAGCAAGTTGGGTTTTTTTGAGGTCAGGTAGCTATCTCATGCTGCAACAACTCTGCTGCCATTCTGATTATGGGAAGGATCAAGTAGCAGGAGACTGAAGCTTTACAGTACTAACAGCTATTCATAATTTTAAACTTGTTTGGTGGTCACCAATTCAAAAATCAGTGTAACTTGGTGAGGAACAGAAAACTATAATGTCTGAAAGTTTCTTGGTGGGCATCAGGTTGGATGTTCCAGTTGAAGACAGATTGCTTATGGAGCTCATCCCCGCAATAAGAACATCTTGCATGGCAGGTCACTCCTTAAGGCCCCTTCCAACCTAAGCCATTCTATGATTCTATGATTCTATGACATCTGTCCACACCACAGACTGAGAACTGTATGGCACCCACCTCATCAGTGTAGGTACAGGCATGTACTTGGTGGGGCCAACCTAAACAGTTTGTGTGAGATCTGCTGTATTTAAAATCACAAGTAGATTCAAGTAACAAGCTTCGTATTGTTGGTATTGCTATTTAAACCCTGTCTAACACTTGACACCCTAGTTAAATAGTCCAACACTGACAGTGAAGCTGAAGGAGATCTTCCATTTATCTAATTTCTGTGGTCTTAATTCATCAAGAGCTAAATCTTTTGGCTTTATGTTGAATATGACAGACTGCCAGATGATCTCCTAGCCAAGTACTCACCTTGCATGCTCTTGCTCAGCTTCCCGAATCAAACTGATGACACATTTTCTGTTCTGCAGAATGATAGGCTAACTCTTTATGGCAGTTAAAATGAAACATTATGGACATACATGAAATACAGGCAGTGCTGTAGTTTGAAAGTACTGTGGTGCAGATTCTTTCTGTGAGTTTTTAAGTTGTAGGACACATTTCTCCATGACCAGGACCAAGACCAGGATGATCACCATTTCATAGATTCTTCTTAGCAGAAGTGCCTTTGCACGATGGTGTATGGCCATAAGATTTATGCATGACAGAGTTCAAGATCTGCACACACTTGGCCAGCAGTTGTCTTTATGGAGTAACATAGCTATTTCCTTCAGAAAAGCATAGTGTATTTCCATTCTTGAGGTTACAGTTTTAGTGAGCTGGTACATCTGTTCATTTGCACACCCTGAGAAGATGCACTCTGTGCTGTAATGTCCTTACATGCACTCCATCTGTGATGGACAAGTACAGAACTGAATACATCTTTAGGCAGATGTTCAATATATTTAGCTCACTTTTCTGCTTGCAAATTGTACAACAGCTTCAACTATAATCAGAATATCTGTCATCCAGAGCTTATCTCCTGACTTATAATTGCTTGTAAATCATCCAGTCTGTGTTTCAGGCTTTGCAATTTTCTTATTCCTCTCTGCCTAAATAGATTTTCAAACCCATTGCTTCAGCTGCTAGCTGAAGTACCAGGGACTGGAAAGCAGGAACAGGATGATTGCTTTCCATTTCACAGGTGGGCAACTGAGGCAGAGGCGGGGCAGGTGAGCTGCTCTGGAATCAGGCTGTGAGAGTGAGTCCCTCATTCCCCAGGAACCACAGATCCAGCCTCCAAATCATGTTTCCCTTCCCAAGTTATTGATAAAGTGTATTGTGTGCTCTGGTAGTTGCATAAAACATCTCTGCCTCCTCAGCTGTGTGAAACTGAAACCCACAAAAAAGGAAAGAAAAGAGGAAGGGAAGGAGGGAGGAAGGAAAGAACGAGAGAACGAGAGAGAGAGAGAGAAAGAAAGAGAGAAGGAAGGAAGGAAGGAAGGAAGGAAGGAA
>NC_034410.1:1604128-1610764 GCF_002078875.1 Numida meleagris | reverse complement strand
AAAGAAAGAAAAAGAAAGAATTGTCAAAACCTGCTGGGGAGTGAGCAGTTCCCCTGCAGTTCCACCAGCACCCAAACCTCCTTCCTTTTCCAAACGAAGCCTGCAAAGCAAAAGCTTCTGCAAGCCGAAAAAAAAATTGCTTTATTGCCTCAAATTGATTCCCTGGTTTTATTAAGATATTTGCCCATCTCTATTATGGTTAATTATTTGTATTACAGTAGACTGCGAGGCCCCAAGCAGAGATCAGGGCTCCGTTGTGCTAAATACTGTACAAGCACATAATAACAAAATCACTCCTTGCCCCAGATAGCTTACAATTAGGTGGAAAGCTGCAGTGGAAACATTCCACAGCTGGTGTGAACATCTTCTGGGAGAGGCTAATGTGGATTTCCAAAGCCAAAAGGGAACTTGGTGAGAGCATGGGCTGCTTTCATTGTGCATGAGCCTGCAGCCCCTCTCTTCTTGCTGAGCACTGGTGGGAAAACGCAAGGGAGAATACTGAGCAATGGAAGAACCCCTTCCAGCCAACACTTTGTGTTGGGATGGGGGGAAATAGAGAAGAGCAAAGGGGAAAAAAAGAGTTCCTGTATATCTCAAAGCTCTGGCCTTGGAAACCTGGCTGCGGGAAGTTCATGAAAGAGCTTGTTTCCCCGGGGATTTCCAGTTTTGTTTTGCAGATGCACCAATGCACCACGTTCCTCTGTTTAGGTAAAGGCTAAAACGGAAGCACTCGACTCTTCCTCAGTCTTGTGGAGACCCTGTGCCCGCTGCCTCCGCCTTCCTCTGCTCCCCAGCCAGGGTGAGAAATAGGAGCAAATACCACAAAGGGGAACCCTACACTTCTCCTTCCCCTCCCCTTGCACCCTGCGTGCTACTCAAGCTCTGGGTGCAGCTCTGAGCACCTTGCATTGCCCATCACTTGCTTGCACTTTTCCTCTCAACACAGGGTTGAGAGGATGCAAAAGACAGCAAACTGTAGGCAAAAAAAAAACAAATAAATATGGGAAAATCCCATTGTTTCTAACACCAAACTCAAGCCTCAGGCGAGAACCTCAGGAGATAGCTGAGTGCCTATGTGTGTGTGTCTGTGTCTGTGTGCAAAACGGCCCGGCAGAATCCCCCAGCTTTAGCCAGGCTTTGAAAAAGATCTGGGTGGTGATTCAAAATCCAGGTTATGACCTGTGACCTTTGGATGAGAAATTGTTGCCATTTAGGATGTGTTAGGAGGTCCATCCTTTTCATCAAATGCGTGTTTCTTCTTGCTGCGGGAGGCAATCACACCGGTATATCATTAACTCGCAGAAAAGGAGGCTGTAAAAGAAGTTGATGGGGGACCTTAGCCCACACCCTGCTGGGGTCTGCTCGGAGCACAATATCCCAGCGACCATGAGATTAAGCTAAAGAGAAAAGTGAAAATGCTTTTCACGATTCACACGCCCTTTAGATTGTTTTATTAAACCATTTGAATAGGGATTTCCCTTTCGGCCGACAACGGGGCCCGGCCAATGCATAGTTCTAGGTTGCTATGACTTAGTTGGTGCTGGCTAATCACAAGTGAGGGCAAATTTCATATAAAATATCTGGGGCCATTGTCAACCTAATGCAGCGTGACAGTGCCAGCACAAAGGGGGATTCATTCACCCCAGCAGGTAATAAGGACGATTTGCCATACCAACCAGGCAGTCTCGAGGGGGGCTGTCAAATACGATCAGAGCAGCAAAATGGAGCCTCGCATTCCATTCTCAGGTGGGCGAAGGCAATCCTTTTGTTGGACCATGTTTCTTCTGATAACAGAATACAATTATTTTTTTTTTCTTGCCCATATCCTATTGACCAGCGGGGCTGTTTTGCATAGTGCTCTTTGGGGCTTGTCTTTTCTTCTTGCCTTCTTTCGAGGCCAGGAGAGACCCCGGTGATCCCTTTAACCTGGAAGGCGCCGCAGAGAATTTCAGCCTTGTCCTTCCCTGCTCCCTCTCCGCCTTCCCCTTTCATTAAGGACTCAGTCGTGACACAATGAGCATGGTGTATCTCTGCTAATAACCCCCAATTGGCACACAGCTTCCTTTTGTCCAAAGCCTTCCAAGGACATCAGGCGGATGGGGAGACAAGGGTAATTTGGGGCGGTTCGAGGGACCGTGAGTTTCAGGACTCAGACGGAGATGAAATATTCAGAAGACATTTACGGGAGGTGGCGGGGGACCGCCGCTGAGCGTTTCACACATGACCAAGCCAACAGAAAGACAGATAAAATATGCTTGCATTGAGCAGAGTAGGTAGAGAGACATACATGACAATGATTAGATCGACAGAAAGATTGGGCAATAGAGAAAGAGATAGGGGGATGTTTGCTTTGCAAGTAGCAGACGCGGGTTACTGATACCAGACCATCCTGCTGATTTGCTTATCTTGGGGGTCTGCTTACCTGCGATCACCTGGGGTTATTTTGACAGCAGCTAATTAGTGGGAGCATTCCAGCCCCCGACCCACCCTGCTCGGCTCACGCGGGCAGTACAGTGCACACTGGCCCCGCTCTATGAGCTGGCTCTACCTGTTTGGGAGCATAGACTCTGGAGGTTGCAGCCTCAGTGTGCTCGGTGCAACGATAACCATAAGCAACCAACAGGGAAAAAAAAAAAAAAGAGAGAATAAATAAAACCACTGTTCACATGTTTTAGAGGAACTTGGCCTTCAGGATTTTACAAACTGAGTTCATCCAACCTCATTCCATCCAACATTCTCTCTTATCCTTCATGTTCCCTGGCAGGAATTGCCCATTTAATAATTTCCCTCCAATGATCTGAATCACGGCTAATCTGATCAAATGTCTTTTTAGGGCCTTTCATCTTCCCAGGGATGTGTTGACACTAGCACACTGGTTCAGAGGAAACAAGAACTCAATCAGAACTTTGTTCAAAACACAGATGGGACCCAAACCTAACCTTTCCTTTAAGATATGCAAAAGTGTGGTTAGCATCTTGTTATTATGCTTCACATTTGCATAAGTCTTTGCATTTTGGGGCCTGATTTTTACAAGGATAAAATAGTCAAACAAACCCCGGAGCTGGATTTTGATGAGAAACAGTGCAGAATCAGCTGGGCATGGAGTTGGCATGGCTTCTTGTGGTGAAGGGCAGAGGCAATGGCATCATGCAGAGCCCATTGTGAAGCTGTGGGGGAGCTCTGTGGGATCTGTGGGCATTTTACACTCACAGATGCTCTGAAGCCTGAGATGGGAGAGCTGCATTTGGGGGTTAGACCTAATATTCTTGTTTACCTGCAGCCACCAAAGACTGGGATTTTTGCAAAGTAGTCTCCCCTAAACACAGAGAGAAGCCTACTTAGGAAATGCTCCTAAAGACCAAGGGTCCCAAGACAAACCTACACGACACAAAAAGGCACCAGGTACTTGGGTTTCAATGGCATGTGGCTCCAAACCATTCAGATCAGTCTGTAAATCTATGCAGACTGCCATCTTACAAAGGGCTGGTAGGGGAATGGACTTGATGATCCTTCTGTATCCAGGGATCCTGTGCCATAACTTGGATTCTACTCTTGTCCAAGGGATCCCATGCAGTCCTGCTCTTCTGGAAAAGATTGACGGAGGTTTACATAGTTGTGGACATGTCTTCCCTGTGCAATACATAGTGGCTCCAGAAAGTCCTGGAGGTAGCCAAGACCTTCAGTAGCTATAAGTCCAGATGAGGTGCTGATAAGAAGGTAGCTGTGGTCTACGCAGCTCAGCACACATGCAGGTTGGAGTACCAATGTCCTCCTGGAATCATAGAATCATAGAATCATCAAGGCTGGGAAAGACCTCCAAGATCATCCAGTCCAACCGTCCACCTACCACCAATATTTCCTCACTAATCCATGTGCCCTGGAAGGCTCTGTGCAAAAAGAGTGACCCCACCATGAGCATCACTCCTAGTGTAATGAGGCATCATGCAGTACTGGGCAAAGATAAAAATTCTCTCTTTTGCCCCCCTCCTCTGTAACACAGTAGGCTGATAGAATACCTAAAGCTCCAGCTATGGGGTGTAAGCTGAGCTTTCTGCCTGTCCTTTATGGATAGTACACTAGATCCTGTCAGTGGAGTGAGTCAGTAGAGCATACCAGTTGAATGCACCCATGAGTGTTTCTTTACATGATGTATAAATTTTATACATTACTGCAAATAGGGAACATGAAGCAGGTTACAGTGTTACTCATGTCCAGAGGGGGACTTTGGTCAGTATTTGTAGCCCACTGGGTGATGCAGTTGGGATCTGACCTTTCTGTAGCCTTCCTAAAGCCCCCTCACAGAGACATCTCAGAGTAACATGGACATTGGGAGCTGACTGACACTGCTGTGATGAAATGGAAACTCAGACCAAAGGGCACTTGGCTACTTGGCATTTAGACATGGAGGAGCACCAAGTACAGAAATGGAATCTTTAAGCAAGCTCAAGATCTCTTCCTACTGCTTTGACTTTGGAAAGCACTTTATAGTCAGCATAATTATAGGCAGCATGAATACAGCACACACTGCTGAATTTGGGAATGTGCTCTTTGGGATGATTTGCTCTACCACCAAGAAGCATGACTTGCCCTGTCCTTTCTTGTGATGAGCATATCCAAGGACACCACTTGCTCCTCTTCACCTTCCCTAGTGGGTGGAAGGTGAATCTTTAAGGACAACTCACAGCCTTAGTGAAAGGATCCTCCTCATTGTGGAAAGGGTGTAATTGAGGATAATCCAGCAGCAGGCCTGGAGATGCTGATGCAGGAGGTCTGTGTGTTGAGGTTGGCAAGGCTGGATTGGGGGAATATGAACACTGGGACCACTCTGGAGAGGAGCTAAAGGAAGCCTGAAGCTGATCCAGTCAGCTTCAATAAACTCCTTTTAGTTGGTTTATCTGAGCTGAAATCTTCTATCGCTACAAGAAGGAGGAATACCTCTGAGGCTATGAAAGCCAATATTTTGTTTCCAGCATTCCCAGTATTTTCCCTGTGACACCTCTGTGATCCTCCTCCGCTTTTACTATGGGAACAACTCTTGTTTCCCTCCAGCACTTGGACACTGTCTCTGCAACGCGGATGGATCTTCCAGACAACAGGTGCCAAGGGGCTCCCTGTTCTCCATTTTCACCTGGTGCCATGCCAATATTTAATAGTTCTGATTGGCATACCATTTTCTTCTTTGCAATCAAAAAAATAAACTGCCTTTAGACACTTTTTATTTCACCTTCCCTCCTCCTTTCCCTGGGGAAAAATGCATCCTATGATCTGAGGTGTGACCCTTCACTTCTTTCCTCATCAGTTTTTGCTGAAGGCATTGATCTTGTGTAAGGGGCATCATAAGGTAGAAGACGTCATCATCATGTATTGAATCCTTGGCCCTTGGCTCTGAGGGATCTGTTGGTTGGCAGGTTTAGCACAGAGGCTGACTGAGCTGAGGAGACTTGAGTCAAAGACTGGGCTTCCAAATCTCTCAAAGCTCATATCACAACTTCCTCACTGTCTTTGGATGATTCCTTCCACCCCTGTAATAACCATGATGTCTTACGGGCAAGAACAACCCCCCAGCCACAGTAACTAGGAGAAGATTGAGCCATTAAGACAGCTCCCAGTGTAAGAAGTGGGGCTGTGCTGACTCCAAATGCCAGAATCGCCAGTCTGCATCCAGTTTTATTTCCAGTTTCTTTGGTTTAGGGTTTTGTTTAGATTATTTTTTAATCCAGAGTCAATGTAGTGTCAACTCTTGTGCAAATCCTAGCATGAGAGCTGTGGGTTTGTATTCCCTCAGGCCAGGGAGGGAATTTAAACCCTTTCTCACACTCCCTGGGTGCATGCCCTACCAGACAAATGTTGGAAAGACTTTACACTTTCAACCCCTCAGAGATGAGTTTTCTGAAACAGGTTGCCTGGGTGTCTAAAATAGCTGACACAACAGAAACCTTTCTCTTCTGTTTTAGCTTTGAAAAACAAAGCAGAGAGAAAGCAGCATGCTCCTCCCTGAAGTCCTGTTGAGCAGTTAGGACATTTTCTCCATTTTAACCTGCTTCCTAGGTAATTCTTCCAAGATCTCTAAAGAAAGTGGAAATTTGAGGTTTGCAGCCACGTCACTGCAGTGCCATTCCTAGTGTGGGCTTGGGAGTAGGATCCTCTATTCAAGACCAGAGACACTAATGATCACAAGGAGGAGTGTCCAACATCTAGAGACTATTTCCTTCAGTGTCATACATCTCCAGGAGCAATCTGTGACAGTTCTGTTCTTTTTTCATGGGTGTTTATACATCACCCAGACCAAAAAAGGCACCAAGTCAGTGTTTCATGCCAAGAGCCATGTTTTAAAAGGGATGGCAGCTAGGTCCTGGCAAGTAGAATGCTGCTGGCATGGGAGGTTTAGCTCCACAGAGCAGAGTGAGTAGCTGTCCTAGACACAACAAGGCCTCCTATACTAAGGAACTTCCATATCTTCAACAGGAGCACCCAGAAAAGCAGGATGCTGAGTGGGAAACCCTTGGAGCAGGGTCTGTCCCTACTGCTCGTCTCTCTGTTCCCCAGGCTACTGAGGTCTCCCTCCCTCCCTCCCTCCCTCCCTCCCTCCTTCCCCTTCCTTCCTTCCTTCCTTCCTTCCTTCCTTCCTTCCTTCCT